>NW_021851472.1:852185-862635 GCF_003651465.1 Formica exsecta | reverse complement strand
ATATATATATATATATATATATGTTAAGTGTGTTTAGATATTACACGATCACGAGCGAGTTTTATGTAGAATATAAACCTTATTTATATACGATATCTTTATATCTTTCGATTACTAACCAAATCACAAAATAACGTCTAAAAAATGATACAAGATATTAGTCTCCCCGCGTGTGCAAAGATATAGTTCAGGATAGCGCAAGAAAGAAAAATAGAACAAAAAATGTGTGGAGGGAGTTGACGGTAAATTTATCGTTAATATTTTTCGTAAACGCGCGCGAATATGCAGAATCTTGGATTTTTATAAGAGAGAGAAAAAGAATGTTGTTTCAATATTTTTTCTTTCCTCAAGAAGATCGCGGGAATCGTACCGAAAATCATTGAAAAATATAGAGACTGAAATTTATCTCGATACGTATGACATAAGCGAAAAAATTTTAAAATATAATATATTATAAAATTTTATTTCGTCTTCAAGATTGAGGCCTCTCTTATTGCAAATCACTAGATATTACGCGTTTCGGTACATCGTTAGTCATTTTGAGGCCAGTTGTGATACGTTTGAACTTCTAAAAAGTTGACGAAGTATCATCCGTTTGCTCGCCATAGGATTTCATTCGTCGACGAGCGGCAGATCTTCTAATTTATATCTCTCGCATGTAGGTAAAGCTTTGACAGCAAAACTGCACCAGCTGCATTCGTACGGAAATATCATAACATGAGTAACACACACGCACAAAGTCGAGTAATGAGTACTACATCTCCGTTTATCTCCCTCTCTCTTTCCGTTTCTCCTATTCTTCATCTCTGTCGAAAACACTAGGAAGAGTGGAGTCAGATACAACGTTGCTCTCCCCCGGGGCATCGAGCACCATAGAAACTCGGCAAACAATTATAACTTCCGGTGGGAAACAGCGGTATATATCGCCGCCGAGAGCTGCCGGCGCACGTCGTTCCGAAACGCTACATTTATGGTCCCGTTGGTGTTATCGAGCCCCGGAATTTCTGGTTTCGGAATTTCTCCAGTTTCACCGTGCCCGGTTGCGGTCTCGGTAACCATCCACCTAGGCAACGATTACCTTTCTTAGCGCTGCGCATGATTCGATTTATCCCCCATGGCACGTTCGCTTGGACGAGGATCTCCTTCTCATCTGGACCAAGCCGGGGGCTCCCTATCTTTGACTCCGTATAGAAATATCGTTCACTTTAACCTTTCGTATTCTTAATGGGATTTCACATCGGTTGATTCAAAGCTATTTTCGAGCAAACTACTGGCATGCGAATAATTAATATTTCCGCGCTCAGCCTCTGTGAAAACTAAAATAACAATGGTGAATGCCGGACAGCGTTTGAGCGTTAACGAAGCAGAAGTTCATCCCTTCACCCGCGATTTATTCCCGATCGAAGTGATAATGATAATAAAAAAAATTTTAATACGAATCTATATTTTTATAATTATTCGAATAAATTTCTGTTCCAAAGAACCACAAAAAACAAAATGTTTTATCGTTTAGTTATTTATTGTCCGAGATAAAATTTCGCTCTCAATCCTAGTCTCGGATAAGTTCTTGTCTTGTACATTTCACGTGCGTATACATACGTAACGATGTAAATGTTCACGCGTAATCCCTTTTGTCGTCGCGTCGCGAAGTTTTCCCATTTGGCGAGAGATGTGTGCACTACTTTTGTTTTCACTGCGCGGTAAAACAAATTCCCGGGTATATTCCGGAGTACTAAGCGAGCGAGCTCCATTTGACAAGGTGCATCCCGCGTTTTCTCATCTCCTTCTCGGGAGATACCAGAAAATCACAAAAAGTCATCTCCTCGTCGAATTCACGAATGGTACATGGCAGGTTCATTTTTTTTTATTTATTTTTTTTTTTTTACCAAAAAAAGCTCGTATAAAACACACGAATGTTTGAAGCATTTCAGGAAAAAGTCGTTAACGTGAATATCAAAAAAGCAGACTCATATCGACCTGACGAAAACATTTCTCCGGAAATAAAAATCTTGTAGGCAAATGCATTTTCAATGATTCCACGACGCAAAGATACATTAATAAATATAAACAAAATCGATTTTCAATAATTAATGAATCCTCCGTATTTGAGATAGCAAAGTCATAACATCAATCTTCGAAAATCAAAGAGAAAGATCGAGGCAAACACACATTCATAATTGCTAGAAAAATAAGTAACATCCAATAGAAAGATTTCTATTCATGTTGTAGAATTACACTTTGCGTTCGCACATGAGAAAAGTTATAGAAATAGTTTTAGACACGTAAAGACTTATCCATCGTTGCAAGTAGGTCAAGCCTGTACATCTACCGGCAATTAATCACCTGTTCAGGTGAAGCAAAAAAAGAAATTAACGACGCAATCGCGTATACTAGGAGTAATGCGTCGTACGAAAAACGACAGGTTGATAATCAATCGAGATTGCTATCGGTGAGTATGTGATATCAATTTAGAATACTTAATGCTCGTCGTTCACGCGCGTGCGCAAGCATGCACTTCCGATCGTCGTCGCGAGAAGGGAGTCACTTTTTCAACGTCATATAGAAATTGGAAAACCTATCGAGAATGGCCATGGTCACGATTAATCTTGAACGACAGTCAGATCGCGAGCTTTTCGATATTTTACTCGTGCGATATGACGTCTGACTGTACTGAGAAAAAGTGAGAGAGTGAGAGAGAGAGAGAGAGAACAATGTCGATGGGTGAAGGAAATGGGCGGGGAACGTGCGGGCGTCGCGACAAATCGATCATCGAAATACGTTTCTTATCGGCTGGTCGCCGCCGGGGTCTCCCCGCAAACTTGAAGGTGAAAAGTTGATCCCCGCGCGATTCCTCGCGTGAGATTTCGGTCCGAGGTTTCAACGCGACGCAACGTAATGTCGCGACGTGGCTTCGGGCACGGAAAATACGAAATCGAGTACAAGTGTAAGGCTGCGTGGACAATTAGCGAGCGATAAGCTCGCGATGACTTGCAAGCCATGAATGGCAAGTCGAGCAAGCACGCTTGTCACGCTAAACGAAACCCGCAGACACGCATAATTCAATGAATGTTATACACGTACATGGACGATGAGAACGGTAGCTTTACACGAAACCAACACATCTAATATTCATGATCGTCGATGAACATTGATCTTTCGTGTTGTAGTCGTTAATTATCGCGGTTCTATTGTTACGAACAAACATAGGGAATAACTATCCTGCGTCGAATTGTAATTGAATTCATCCAAGTTGTACTGGTTCTAAAGTAAACTTTTCCAGGGGGCAAACTCGATCATATTTCAATTATTATATATATTCATGACTTGAATTTTCAGAGCGTTATCATTCTTATTACATTCATTGAGTTACTCGCGCCTCTGTCTGAATAATAATCATAAATATATTATTTCAAAATTCATAAATAAATTTGCAAGTCCATTTCCTCTCTTTTGAATTCAAAGCTCATCGTTTGTCGTTTTTCAATGTACCAGGAACATGATATAACTTTGAAAAAACGGAAAAAATATCACAAAAATAAATTCGAAAATTGAAATAAATACGATACAGTAGCCATATCAATCGTGAAATATTTTCGCGCTATGATATCAAACTGTCGCGATCTCGACACAATACGTCTTTGAGATTATGGCACAAAATTGATGATGAAAAATTGTCGCTATCGAGTTACGAGACGCGAATCGTCGTACTATTACTCACGAAAATGAATGACGTGTCGCGTGTGCTCTGCCTGTATTTTCCTTTGTAAAGCTCTTGCTTTACAAGATTTTCGAAACGGATCGATGGATAGAAATCCAATGCCCCGAAAATCCACGTCAAAATATCGCGATGTAACAGCAGCAATAACGTTCGTTGAATATCGTCGTGTTAGAGCGTTGTAATGTCAGCCGTGACATCTTGTCAGAAAAGCAAATGGCGAAATCAATTTTTAGACGCGAGCAACTAAAAAAAAAAAAGAAGAAAAAACTTTCCGCAACGTCGTTGATATTTTTCTTGCTAAAGCTTTGTGCTCCGATTTGTATAACAACAAACACGATCGTTTCCTCGACACAAAATAATAATTCAGAGGGAAAGCAATTTGTAAACTTGTAAACATATACAATACAAATTTTGTATTTACAATATCGTTAAAAATTCATCGAGTAATGGCAGCGCGTGTCTTGGATCCTATAAATTTTTAAACGCTATTAAAAATTTACCAAATGCAAAAGAGGAAAACAACATCAAAATACGAAACGGCTGTACGCTTTTATCAGAAGCAATTTATCATGGATTGTCAAGCTGGATAATTCAAAGCAGTTATTAGCTTTTCACAAACTCCGTTTCAGATTTTATTTAAATATCTTACCTTTTTTCCGATCTGATAACAAATATAAAAGTATAAATTATGACAATATATGTGAATAACTTACATTTTTCTATAAAAAACACGAACAATCGATATAAAAAGCAAAATATCGATAAAAGCAATATTTAAGTAAAAAAAAAAAAAAAAAAGATTTCTCACAAAATAAAATATTTCTCCCTGTAATTGAGAATCTTTCGGTAATAGATTAAAATATTGCCACGCTTTTTTCTTCGTGATGGCTGATAGCAAAGATAAATTCTTTACCATTAAGAAAGGAAGATGCAATCGTAGCGGCAAAAGCGCCAAGACTTAACGGCCTTATCAGCCATGCTTTATCGGTCGTGACTGATAAGAAGTTTGCAGTATGAGATGTGTAAGACGGCGAAAGAGTCGAATAGGGTCGCACGGTAGATACCTAGTGAGATAAGAAAAAAGACGGATGCAAGAAAAAATGTGTTCATAATTTTTTTGCTAATTGATACATTGTTTCAGTGACATGCCGACTACGGTGAAAACGATAAATATCTATTAGTTTAGATATTCACGAGAGATAACTAGCACGCTTAACGAAAAGGTTCGGCTAATTAAGAAAATATGAATTTCCGACTCTTTCTTGTCCAGGAAAAATAGCTCTAGAATTTATTGCACATTCTTTTAAAAAATATATTTATATACTATTCGATAAAATGAGTATAAAATTATGAAAAAAAAAATATAATAAATTATTCATTATAATATAAATAAAAGCTACAACGCAAAAACAATTATTTAAAAAAAGAGTATCTGTAGAATATGCGACAGAACGCAAATAATCGTGACGGGATTGCTTGAACAATGATAAGAAATTACCATATAACGTGCGCGAAGCGGAATCTAAAGATTAAACACGCTAATTTAAAAGGCGTTAGGATTTTCGTAAAAGGACGGAGATACAAGGGACGAGGAGAACAAGAACGAGATGCGCCGCAACGCAGCGGAGATCACACTGAGTGCCGGATCGAGGGAGGGAAGTTTGCCGAGATCGGTGGGGATGCGTTTTACTCTGGACGGGAGGGAGAGCAAGCGGGCGGTGTAGGAGAAGAGAAGGAGAGACAGAGAGAGAGAGGGAAGGTACACTCGTGTCGTGCGATAACCGTCGCCGAGGTGCAAACCAGCCGCGAATTCGAAAGGCGGCCAGTCGCTGTTGGCGCGTCGGCGACGACGCGTCGCTCGTTCACTCAAATACGGGATCAAGGTACACATAAAAGCCAAACCCGCCGTGCATCTCATTGCAAACGTTCCTATCCGCGAGGCCGAGCTTAACGGGAGTGTTTCTGTGCCGATAACGTGGTACCGCCGCGAGTGACGGATCTGATGATGGGAAAGAGCCAGAGCTAAAAAATATATATATATATAATCAATATAAAAAATAATGATACTTTAATTTTTATAAAAATCTAAATGAAGGCATTCTCTCTTCTTAGGCTCCTTGGTACAAGCCTCTGGTGTACAATAGTACTTATAATACACCACTGATCTCGATCTTTAGTCATCGAAGCTTCGGGTCGATCGGCGACTCGTTTAACGCTTCTCGAATATGCAAAATGCATTCAATTCATATTCGATTTTTTCCGAACGAAGAATCGTCGTCGTGGCACGTGAACGCGTCCCCTCAATCGTTGCATAACGCGGTCGACGATCACGCGGCGGCAGCTGCATCACGCATCGGAATGTTATACGCAGCTTCTTCGAGCTGCCGAGACTATACAGAGAATACAACGCGCTCGTTTGACGGATCGTAAAATAAAACGCGGCTCGGTCCGTGGCATTGAACCGTGAGGTCGATCGGCCGACCATCAGTCGACGACGACCACCAACGTCGTCGTCGCGAGATGACCAGAGGAGAAATTCCTTCTTAGCGATAGTTGAATTTATTCCATGCGATCGCGCGCCGGAGAGAGGCTCGTCGCGAGACCGTAATACTTGATTTCCCACGTGGCATGATGCGGGCGTGCTATCTCTTACAACCGGCTGTGGGGTCGATTAATCGCTCGTTTCTCACTCACTCACTCACTCACTCTGTCCCTGCCCTCGAGAAAAAAAATCGCCGCCGCGGAAGACGCTCAATTGTCGCGTCACGCGAATGAGACCGATGTCACGTTCGTCGTATAAAATGCGTGACAGATGCACCGATCGCTTATCAGAATTCCACGACGACGTGCGCGGAATAATAAGCGGAATGTATGGAAAGAATTTATAAATTTCGGGGCGCGCATATTTTTTTTTTTTCTTTTTTTTCTGTATAAATTTCTTCCAAAAAATTCGGGCGCGTTAAACTTGCCCGCGACGAGTAAAATATTGATCCGATCGTGAGAAATGCGAAAGTTTCTACAACGATCGTGTTTGTGGCCGGCATTAATTTCGGTATTTGAGATTAATTTCACACAAACCGCATCGCGAAATTCTGGAAAGAAGAAATTTGCATTCGCATCTCTCGTGAGGGTTTCCGCGACGTAACAATGTTGAGGTACTCCCGGCGCTGGGCTTGCCCTTCTCTCGCCTGCTGTTATCTCGAAATTGAAAACAATGCCGCGAGACTAAACATTCCGCTCGGCGTTGCTCTCTGCGTGTTGCATGCATAACGTTACTTGAGTTACGGGATGCAGGGCCGCAGCGGCGCGAGTATATGCACCCAACCCAGATTAAACCGAGACGTCGAAAGAAATTGCGATCTCCGATGGAAAAAATCGGACCGCTAAGAAAATTGTTTACATCGCGCTTAAAAAGAAGAAAATTATTGATTTCAGTTATGTAATTATTAAACGATTTTTATTGCTCCCTCTTGACATTTCTAACAATAACACCTACATACTTAGATCCAATTTTTCAATAAAAAATTGAACTTATCAGAGATACTCGTGACATCTTTAATCCAAAAAATTTGGCGGTAACTTTTCTCGGATACGATATAAAATGACGATGGGAGATTACAATATGATAAATTGCTCGTTTTCAGCAGCGCACTTTTTAATAAGTCGATCTTTAAAATATCGTTATGATTATACCGGCGCGAAATCGATAATCGAACAGGAATTTATCTTCCAAGTTGACGAGCGTAAAGTCTTTTCATTACGCTCGTGGATTATTCGGCGGGAGGAGGAAGAAGGGGGCGGGAGAAGATAGGAGGGGACGCGAGAAGGGACGAGGAAAAATGTGTCGTTTAGAAAAAGGCGGTCGAGCACGTTCTCTCTAATGTAGGTTATCGTCGTCGACTGGATGCCGATACCAGTCGTGTGCCTCGCATTAAAAACGTGCTATCGATAACGGACAAGAACGATATTGCGATTTTTCATTCGCGTAACGAAAGCCACCGCCATTCGTTATCGTAACAAATATGGAAATAAGCAGAGGAGCGCATGAGAGAGAGAGAGAGAGAGAGAGAGAGAGAGACTCGCCTCTCGTTCAAACCCATGTTCTATTCAAACAGAATCGTCGGATCGTTACTACGCCCCGTATCGCTTGACATACGTGATTTTATTTTCCAACTGACAGTTCGATCCTGACGCGTTCACCTCGTCATCGTAAATGTTTGGACGGCGCGAACCGCGAGATCTGCAGCTGCATTCGAAAGAGGGCGATAGGATTGCATGAATAATTTAATCGATCATGAATAACTAGCCGAGAGAGGCATAATTCATATTTATCTCGCTAAATAAAAAGATTATTTTTCATCGATTATTCGAAATTAATATCGCGAAACGCAAATATTTAAGCCGAATACCGCGAATAAAAATCGTGCAAAACAATTATATATATATATATATATATGCAATTAGTATATTGATATTTCCCGATGCAATTATTCTATTTTTGATCACGGTTGGAAAATCGCGCAACAAACAGACTCGTTGCACGTCGGCATAAAAAGGGTGAAGTGGGATTCGGTGATTACGGAGTTTCGACAAAACTTGAAAATGCAGGCATGTTGTTGCGAGCTTCGAAATTGCGACTAAAATGCGGTCATACCATATATGCGAAATGCACTTCCACGTTCCTGTTGAATTAGCTAAACGCGATACCTGGTGGGGAGTTTATCAATAATCGATGCTACATAGACCGAGAGCGCTATGTATTATTGCATCCCCTCCCCCGCGTCTCCCCTTATAATACCGCATTAATTCGTCAAGCACGTCATGCGCGCTTCTAATGATAGTCGACTTTATTCAAATCGCATTATTTTAATACGTAAATGATTGGGACGGGTCACGACTACCGAATGAAACTCGATGCAAATATTTTCTCGTCATAATCAGATAAACATTTTCGAATTACACGATACATGTATATTAATTCTAAAATTTATAATATAAAAATATCCTCGACGCGGATATTATTCACACGTAAAATAATTTTTAATCATGACAGTGGAGCATTATTTTTTCGACATTTGCATGATAAATTGAGAAACAAAACCCTCCTCAGATCTTTGTCAAATTATCGCCGGATTAGCCTTCGTCTCGCGGTTCGCAGTCTCGAAATCCGATCTTAATCCACGAGTACGAAAAAGTTATTCCCCTCTATCCAGAACGTACCGTAAACTACCGAGGAGGTGAATCGGTATTCCCCTTCGCCCATTCCTTCCTCCGATCCGGCCTCGTTTATCGTTATCGCCGTCTGGAAACTGCGAATGCTTTCCCGGGAGGGTGCGGACAATTCTTACAAGTCGCGGCGATAAAGCGGATGGGAAGATAAGACGTTGCCGAAGGAATAAAGGCGAAATGTATTGGAACGGGGGTGTTGGTTGGACGGTGAACTGCTCGCGAAAGGATCGCTCCTTCTCTCCATCTTTCCTCAAATTGCGTGCAGCGGCGAGGAATCGCATACAATATTCTAACAGAGGCGCGAGAAGTCGAACGATTCGCCGCGTATATGTGTATGCATGTACCTATATATCGTATATATCGTGTCGTCGGTGAATCGACGATGGTATTACGAACGAGAGGAAGAGTCACGTAATCGGAAACGATTTACTCCTACACGTACCTCCACCTCGCACTTTACTTATCGTCCCGTGTCGCGTGTCGAAGAGGCAAGGTAGACCGATGGGGATCGCTATTTATCCATTCCAGACCGTGTTTCTGCAACGATAAATACGCCGGCTGTTCCCCCGATTGTCCGGTCTTGAGTCTCGCAGTCGAATATACATGAATATCCATTAATGAGGTGTGTAAATCAGACGGACCGAAACGTTTAATCGTCCCCGATCGCGCGAATCCATCGCCGAGAATAATTCGCGTTCACGTTGTTTCGCGTCTCTCCTCTTTTATTCCGTTATCGAACTAGCGTTTTTGCGTTTCCTCTCTTTTTTTTTTTTTTCAACATGTGCGTTTTTTCGTTCTGTTTCTCCGCCCTGCTTCGCTTGTTCGTTATAGTAGCAATGAAACCGACGTCCCGAGTGTGACCCGAAACCGAAGATTAATTAATCTTCATCGATTGTCGAGAAGTAACGACTATCGAAAAAAAAAAATTGAAAATGATTTACAGATCGATACAGCAACATACGAGTTTTCTCGAGTGAAATTATCTCTATTATTGAAAACAAGGAATTCATTCCAAACATGTCAAAAAAACTAGTATACAAATTTTTATGAAAAATATAAAGAAATTATATAATTTTTTACATGTACAAATATGTCAATACCTTACTTGAAATCTATTTTTTTTTAAATATAATTTAGGATACACGCGCACACAACTATTCATAAATTAATAAGATAACATATATATAAAGAAAAAATATCGAGAACTTAAAAATTGTGTTTTTAACGATCAATAAAGAACCAAATTAAAATTTTTATCATGCTTGGCGTTGATATTCTTTAATTTCTCGTAATTATTCTAATTTTATTCAACGGGCAATTAGCTTAGTAAGAGCATCTCGCGTTAATAATGAGGTATTTCTTTATTGCTAATAAAAGTAGAGCAAAAAGCCGAGAAGGAGAATGAAAAACGGAAGACCGGAAGAAATTTCGAGCAGTCGTCGTTGAAGAGACTCGATCGTAAAGGGAAATTCTTCTCAAATCCTTTGAGTGAGACTGCCTTTC
>NW_021851472.1:850291-851972 GCF_003651465.1 Formica exsecta | reverse complement strand
GACGCTCTTTTCACGTCTATCGATCCTGCCCCGCTTCTATCATGTGCCATTTCACTTTTTTGTTACTATCCGAATAGACCAAACTTTACCTCAACGAAAAACGAAGATATCAAAGATACATTTCATTGGCCATCTATACGACAGCAGTTTCCTAAGTTATAAATAGTATTTGCTGATGGAAATGTCGCTTTGTATTCAAGACTACGAGATGAAATAATATTATATCTGTTATCATTGCAATGCAAAGATTAAATTAAGCAAACATTAATATTTGACGATAAACTCTGAACTTGATAAAGTAGTTTAAAATACAGAAAGTCTTCGACTCTCTCTCACTATATACTGACTTATAATTTCTTATTTAAGAACAAGTGTTAAAATATGTTTTTAAATTTTTAAGATTTATAAATTATATTTTTTTTTTTCAATTTATTTTATCAGAATTATCATCTAATTTATTTTAATGCATCTCAAAAAATAATGTAAATTTTAAAATCTTTCGTCTCACTTGTGTTATTCTTCTTTGAACATAAATTTAAATTCGCTTCTTTAACTTGTCAAGTTTGGAGTTAAAGAATCAGCAAATAAGACTACTCCCTCTCGTTACGTTACGAAACGATCGTGAATAACCGACAAGCGCGTTCGCGGAACGCCAACACGAAAAGTTTACAGTAACGGCAGTTGACATGTTTGTACGATAAACAGAACCACGTCATATCGAGCGAGAGCATTTTGATAACGCAAGAATGTAGGCACGATTAGTCACGCAACGATACATAGTGGGAGAGTAGCTGAGTGGCAGATCGCGGATTATCATCATCGGATATTGCGACGCTGTCATTTAGCGCAGTAATATCGTGCGACACTTTCAACGGTTCGTCGTTTCTGTACGATCGAGCGTGATAAAGTAACATAGTACTTATCACCTTGAAAGAAAGGAAGAAAAACGTTACTAATCAATATCATCGAGTGACATGTCATATCTTTTCCGATAAATCGTGACCTAATTTCCGCAGTGTAAAAAGATAAATTTAACCCAAGAAAAAAATCATAAGAATATTTTATAACAATTGATAATAAAAATTATAAAATTATAAATCATATCAAAAACGATTATTAAATATACAAGAAAAATGTCTTCAGTGAAAATATTAAAATCGATATATTCGAAAAATTTGACGAAGGAAATAAAATTCACGTTAGAGAGAGAATACGTGAGGATCGCGAGATTTCTTAATTTTTCTGTCCTTACAGACGGACGATCGTTTCCGAAGGACTAAGATCGAAGAGAGGAAGAATTCTGGTGCCATGTTCAAAAACGTTGTACGCTGTCACCGACAAAATTGGATCGCACCATCGTCCCAGGGAAGGAACGAAGAAGCGTCGAGACGAATGTCGTAGTAGAAGACGATTCTACGAATCGGCGATTCGAATGAGCTTCGAGAGGATACCTTATGTCGGACGTCGTCGTCGTCGTCGTCGAGAAGCATGAATTCAGCAAGAGACAGGACGCAGATTATAACCGGGCGCAGAATCACGTAATATTGCATGGCGTGTGTCACGTGTCGCGACAAAGTCGAGATAACTTTTCCTGGTGCAAACGAGAGGATTAGTAGCAGGCGGCGATTTAATCGCACGCTAAGTTAACGCGACCGCGGCTTCTTTCAATTGGAAAAAAAAA
>NW_021851472.1:838562-848664 GCF_003651465.1 Formica exsecta | reverse complement strand
TTAACCGGCCCCCGGGTTCTTTCAATTGGAAAAAAAAAAAAAAAAAACACCGGCGAATTCGACAACGCGGATTTAAAGAGCAGCGAAGAGACATGTCGAGACGACCTCGCGGTCGGCTCGACGCGGAATTATCGCCTGGCGCCAGCTTGGCATAAAACAGCCGGTGATAAAGACGGAGCGAGAAGAGGAAACCCTTTGAGAGCGTATGGCAGAAGGAGAGAGGTGCGGGGGCGAGGGTGCGAGCGAGAGGCGCAAAATGGGAGCAACGAGATATGTGTTGGGTAGCGCGATCTTAGGACTGTTTTGGAGCAGCTTACTCAAGGGCGTCCTGACCAACTCCACCAGCAGGTGCGACTATCCCCCTTGTTCCTGCGACCACTACGGCCGGTTGACCTGCGACTGCAAGGAGGAGGGAGAGGTAGGTTCGCCACAAGCCCGATATCCCCGATAAGCATTCGCGTTAGAATCGATTTTCGATTGAATCACCTCGCCTCGCGAATACCGCGAGGAGGTCGAGGAAAGATAGCGAGGGAAAAAAATCGCTCGCGCTATCGGCGACGTAGATCTAGGGCACGTATCTTCCGGCTCCGAGAGACAAGGAAGTATATTTTCTCCTCTCGCGTATATGCCCGAGACAGCTTATCGTATTTAACTCGTGGAACCCGATTCTCTGTTCAACACGAACGAAAAGATGTAACCCGATCCTGGATTCATGCAATGACCTCTCTCGCGTTTTAAATATATCATATTTATAATTATGGTAGAGAGAGAGAAAATAACACCAGAGCCCTAAAAAAGTAATTATTATCTTTTACACGGATTTTTTAATTATAATATTCGTCTACTTTTTGTATACGCTATCCTCATATTTTTATATATTTCTCTTTTTTTACACGAGAGAAGAGAAAAACTGATGATATTAATAAATTTCTGCAAAACATTTCTTCGAGATTTTTATGTAAAACCGGAATTTTATAGACATTTATTTTTCAATAAAATCGTTCGAGATCTCAGGGTCGGGTTTCTAAGGTTGACTCGGTCCTTTTCATCCCGATTTCGTTTCGATGAGAGTCCGCGATCGTCGTCTCCGATCTTTCTTACCGCCTTTCCACTTCAAATGATTACAACGAATGACGATAGAAAAGGGTGTGCGCGCGTACGCTCTCTCAACAACGAATTCGTGCGGAAACCGCGGCGGGATTAGCTATCGCTATCGCACGAAAAATCTCAGACAATGCGACACGGGGCTCTGTCTGGCAGTCCTTTGTTCCGCAGGGGGACGTTATTCCATTTGCGAATTACCCGACGGAGAGATAAAGAGGCGGGTACCGCGGGTAGCTTGGCGAAATCGTAAAACCCGATCTCTCCGGCGGCCTAAAGAAAAGACAGGAAAGGCGAAAAAAAAAAAAAAAAACACGAGAGGGAGAAAATGTTTCCTCGCGATCTCGATGTGACGTCTTCGGCGTCCCGTATCGCCGCAGGTTGCGACGGCAACAAAGATCGAGATAAAGTAATAATCGCGCGCGTCCTGAGATTCCTTCGAGCGGCTTCACCGCTCCTGCCATCGATATAACGGAGTAAGGATAACATCGGAGTTGCCGAAGAAAGGGAGAAAGAGAGAGAGGGGGAGAAAGAACGATCAGGACGAGCCTCTAATCTCCCGGCTACGCGGGAGGTTCTCGTAAATCGCGAGGGTGCCAACCGCGACGGAGGGATGGGAACCCTCCATAAATTAGAGTGTGTTTACGCAAATCGGGTAGGGTCGGGGCGCGGGTGCGAGAAGGACAGGCAGGTAGATAAAAAGGTGCGCGAGAAAGGATGGCGGATCCGTCGATCCTCCTGCCCCTCGTAAATGTTTCGTTTTTATCCCCCCCCCCCCCCCGGGGGGCCACGCACCCCTTCTCGAGCGGTGAAAAAAATGGGCGAGCGATCCCCCGGCGATCCGTGATCACGCGAACCCCCGGGCTCGTACGTCCGTCCGTTTCTCCCGCGAGCGCGTTTCCCCCGCCATCGCTTCCGGCCATCCGCGATATTAAAGGATAGACAAAGAGCGTCCGCCTACGTGCGCAGCTATAACAAGCACGAATGATTCATAATCGCAACACGATATCGCGATAAACGAGCGCCGCGGCTCCGGACTCTCGAGGAACGTGCGCGCGAGGACTATCGTGACGCGCCAAAACCGGAAGTCGTCGATTTTCGTTAAATCAAATCGAATACCGGTCTACGACGTGGTAACGCGAGTACTATCGCTCCTTCCGCCACCGCTGCCTGAATTTATTGAATAAATTTGAAAATTCTTTCTCTTTCTTTCCCCTTTCTCTTACGATGATGAGAGTTTGAAATTCGACTTCGCGAAAGTTTCCGTTCCCCTTTCCGACTCCCGTCTTTTTCCGTCGCGATAAAGAGTGCAATGCGCGCGGGAATACGATAAGAAAGTAATGAATGCGATTCGGAGAGAGGGAGATGCCCGCGTGAATATACATCACGCTCTCGACGATTACAGGACAAGATAAAACAATCAGCCCTGTTACTACAATTAAAGTCCCTCTGTCCCTCTCTCTTTCTCTCTCGCGTTATTTGATTTAAAATTCCTGAGATTTTATCAATTTCACACGCGGGAATAATTCCGCTACCGGGGCTGTACGTACCGGATAACATAAACGTGTCTCGTATTCACCTGGATGCGAGGAGGGTACGAAATTTAATCGGAACGTCCGAGCCCGAGCTCGGACAAATATTTCGCGATGCAACGACGTCCTGCGTTTTAATTGCGCGAATCCCAAACGAGAAGAGGAAGATAATGTTACCGCGTGTCCTCGCGAGCGTCATTATTGTCCCCGATAAAGCGGATTCTTCTTGTTGCCCGCGACAATACCGTAAACTTGATCCGTAAAATCCCTCTCTCGGTGACATAACGACCGCCGGGGGAGGAGGAGCGAGCGGGTTTTACGAAGCTATGTATCATTTATTGATATTACATGTGCATAGGTTCCTAATATGCATAGCTGTTTCAACGACCTTGTACTCGTGCGCAGACACACGAGCAAAAAATGAAATCACGCGTGGACTTTATCATCGAGCGGAAGATATAACGCGGATTACAAGAAAGAAGTGGCGTATAACTGACGATAAGGGATATAAATCGCTCGAAACGGGATTGAATTTCTGTTGCCCAGCTAATTGGTCGAGAACGTATAACCCATTCATCATCGATGATGTGTCACGCGTGTAAAGTGAAGTCATAATTATAGTAAAACGGAGAATATAAGAGAGAATATATGATGAAAACGGAATTTTGATGTTAAGGAATAGTTTAACGTTTGATTAATATTTCAATATGATCAAAATTTATAGTCGCGGAAATTTATAAATCTTAATTTTTTTGCATCATTATTTATTTAAAATGCAAAATAGTTATGGTAATAATTTTCATTGAATAATAAAGAGTAAATTACAAAAAAAAAAATTTTTAATTTTAAAAACATGTCACGATTATAAGTAACAGTAGACATAATAAAAAACAAAAATACATTTTATAAAAAAATATCAAGTAAGTTTGTCAAATTAATAATCGTGTAATATATTTTTTGCGAAAATATTTTCACGGAGAATATGATTTAGAAAAACCTTAATATATCTTAGAAGAAATATATTCTAAATATTAATAGATTAGACTATGAAAAACAGAGATGTACATTTTATAAAATACTAGGTTTATTAATAATCGTGATTAATTTACGTGTTATTGCTAAGTTAAACACTTTATAACAACGAGGGGACCACTGATAGATCTCTCGCCAACATGAGGGGGAGAAGGCAGGGGAGGGAAGGAAGAAGAGGTACGAAGTCTTTGGTCGCAAACTGAATAATTGACGACGAGCGTAAATAATTGAGAGAGCCTTTTAGTGAACGCGACTTTAAACTCACTCGCTTGGCCGTAATAAGCGGAATAAGACACGAAACGATGAAAGAAAGAGAACCCGGCCGGGGTCAGGGGTGTAAAAGTAACGGCTGTAAGGAGTACCGTTGGAAATGTTAGGGTGCCACTTACGGGAAAGAGGCGCGCGGTTATGAAAATACTCGGAAAATGGAAAAACGGTGCTACGACGGTCCATGTGCACTCGTGCAGAGAAAATTGCCGTGGATAAAAACGCACGGTTTTAAGTAAATGGCAACAATCGTTCTCCGGAATAGCATCGCGCGATCACTTTGCTAATAATAACCCAACAGTAATAAGGCACGATTGTGTGAGAGATGATATTGATCAAGTATTGTGTCTGTGTTTAAAAATACTTTAAACATTTCTATCGATGGTAAATCGAATCGTTGCCATTATGTGTGGGTGCGAAACGCTAATTAAAACGTAATAATCGTCGACAAAATTTGTCGCGATTAACTAACGTCAATGTAAAATAATTGATCGAAGATAATCGATAGTTTTCTCGTACTTGAAGTTATTAAGCGGGGTATGCGAGAATTTTCGGGCAACGCGGAAAGTTTCGCGAAAGAAACTGACGCTGCCATGGGTAAAATTGTTACACATAAATTCTTTATGGATCGTAAAAGAGCTTTCGTTTCCATTTCCGCGGCACTATGCCACTTTCCGTTCGCTGCCTCGTTTCCGGTCTCGGGGTCGAGAGTCTCCTTCGTCTCTCTCTTTCTCTTTTTTTTTTTCGCGCGACAAGATTCGACACAATCGCGTGTTTTCCCGATAAACTTAATCCCACCCATTAAACCAATCTCATTTTCATCCGGGAAAATGTCTATGTAACGACGCGCGGGATGGGACGCCTCGAACCTTTTCCCGTTCAATTAAGAACGTAAGGCACATTCGATTACTGCCATAATCGACGTTAGATCACTCGCAATCTCTCTCGAATTATCGCACGACGAGATCGCGCAGATTACCCCGCAAATTTGCAGCAGGGAAAATGTCACACGGCGAACAACTACGGACAAAAAAAGGCGAACTAACGCGCGTCCTCGAGTTTAATTCCCGGCGGGAATCGTTTCCCTGGTAATCGACGGGCGCACGAAAAAGAACGTGGAGTTAGACGTGACGGGTTGAAAATGTTCCAAGAGAGCACGAAAGAGGGAAATTTCATATCTATAGAGAAAAATTGCAGACGCGAGAGAGAGAAAAAAGGGGGAGAGAAAAAGCGAAAGCGTGACTAAGGCAGAAAGTATGAGCGGAATAGAGGTGCATTGTTTGAAAATAGAAAAAAAAAAAAAAAAAGAAAACGTCATCTCGATTCGTCTTCTTTCCGATTCTTGCAAGCTTTCCTCACGTTTCTTACGAGCGCGCAAAATTCCCATGAAGGAAAATGCAGATGTCCATCGGAATCATGCAGAGGAACTTACGATTCGATTCGATTTCTGCCGCACCCTACTTGCCTACTTATGAATTTTCGAACGTCGAAACGCATTTACGATGGATAAGCCATCGCGAGGAACCAATTACACATTTCTCGATGCAATGTCGAATTTTCCGTACTAAATTTCCGAAGACAATTTTTTTTTCAAAATTTCTAAGGCTAATATTTTTCTATTGTCTCCCTTAGATAATACAGGACCAAACAAAAGTCGACACACATTTTTCCGAACAATATTGTTGTACGAAGAAGCGTAAAACTTATGTTAGTTTCAATACTACTTTCAAAATAAATCTCCCATCACATAAATTTTTCAGACGAAACGTGCGAACGATAAAAGTAGTTTCGTTTCGGATAGACAGGTAACGTCGGTTAATAATCTCTGCTCGACATCGTGCGTCCAAAAGTAGCCGTGAACAATGGAACAAGAACAAAAGAGGGAGTTTTCGAACAGAAGCAGAAAGGGACGAATGGGGCAAGACGTTAATGCGTAAGAAAGACAGAGTTTGAAAAAGAATAATATAAAGACCTTCCTCTCTTTTTCATCTCTCTGCGTCGCGCCTTTTTATTTCTATTCTCTATTTTTACCATTCAACAGACGGTCTGTCTCGCATATCTTTCCGCGTTGTTTCATTGCAATCCGATGACATGAAGAGATTGTGTCTTATTCTAGTTTTATTCTTCACTTTTCTTAATGAAAAGGGGCAGCTATTTAGTGAAAATTTATTTTAATATGACATAATAAAACGAGTTATAAGATAATGATAACGATTGTAAGAGTCTTGAAATCGTAAATTCTTACGAAATCAACGAATGCTATCTCTCTCGGAATTCAACGCTTAAACGGAATCGATTAGACGGAAAAGATAAACTGTAATTAATAAGAGCAGCACGCTTGGCCTGAGGCGATATCTCGGCCTCTTTGTAGCAATCAAAGAGCGACTCGCGTTTCTCGCAAGATTGATCCGCTCGATATACACATGCTAGATGTCGACGAGCTTTACCGGGCGATTCCGACGTCCCGACGAAAGTTGCAGCGGTCACGAATAAATGAGGCAAACTCGAATAAATGTATCGCACGGGCAACGTACCAATAATATCGCAGCTCGATGCGTTTTGAAACTAGCAAAATCATCCGTATATATCGCTTTCCCCCCCGATTCTATATCCGCTGCTCGGATATACAAAACAGTTTCCGTTCGATACACGAAGAGTTTCGATATCGTTTACGTACGCAAGACGTGAGACGAGTTCGTATGCGCGAGCAGATAATCCCACGCAATTATCTAATGCAAGGATAACACGTGTCGAGCCAGAGCGGAAAACCCAACGATACAGCTCGATTCGCGTAAGCGATCGATAGGAAAGAAGACTGATTAAACAAAGGGGATGGTAAATCTCTGTGACGCGTCACCTTTCGATGAACGCGAGACAGAAATGACGGCTACGAGATATGCCATGAAATTAAGCTGTCGGCCCTTCCTCCATGATTATGATAACGACATTATTCGCGATAATTAGCAAGACTCAACGCGCACATCGCGAATAATTAGGATAGTTAGAACCTGTAATTACGGCTATTCGACCTCTATTAGGGCTTTCCCTGTCGGTATTGCGTTGCGCTAAATTACTATGATTCTTCCTTCTTGAGGAAAATATATTAAAAATTAATTCGCGAGAAAATCTTATTATCTATGAAAAGCCCTGATTTTAAAAGTATTTTCTTGTTTCTCGTCAGTAATTTTAGATCAAGAATTATCCGAGATAGACGATACGATCGTACTTATACATACATAATATATATAATGAATATTCATAGAACAAATTTAAAAATAATTACCCTCTTCCCCCCTCTATATAGATAAATATAAAAGATATATAAAAGATATATAGAGCTATCGTGATATCTCGAAATAAAAGGTCGTTTCAACTTGCAGGAATTGATCCTGACCACAGAGGGGGATAGACGGCTGAGTCCCCACACCAGCAGGATAGTGGTGAGCAACTGCTCGTCCGTGATACTCGCAAACTCAAGCCTGGCCTCGATGGCCGGGCTACGTTCGGTGGATCTGATTAACGTGGCGAATCTGACCTTGGCCAGACAAAGCTTCGAGCTGTCATCGCACAGCACGCGCACGCGGATCTCCGTGCGGAACAGCAGCATCGACGTGATGCCGAGCTTCGTGTTCCGCGGCGACGTCGAGGCGATCGCGTTCGAGAATGTGCGGATCGGCCAGCTGAGTGCCTTCTCGTTCGCCAATCTCATCCACACGGACACTCTTCGACTGGAGAACTGCCGCATCGAGACGACGGAGGCGCAAGCCTTCAAGAAATTCGACGTCGGTTATCTCCACGTGATAGGTGGCAGTTTCGGCGATCAGTTGCCGAGTCGTACCATGAACGACATCGAGGTCTACCACAAGTTTATGCTGGACGGCGTGAAAATGGGCACCGTGAGGAGCAACGCCTTTATCGTGAGGAGCCCGCGAACAGTGGCGATACAGAATTGTGCGATCGAGAGCCTGGAGAGCGAGGCGTTTGACGTGACGGCGCGCGGCGCCGTCATCATCAAGAACAACACTTTCGGCAGCATTGGCATGGGTGCTTTCCTGGGTATTCGCGCGGATCGCGAGATTAGATCACCTCCGTCATCGTCATCATCATCGTCATCGTCGTCGTCTTCGTCATCGTCGTCTTCGTCATCGCTAGTCCATGGCCTCATCTTCAAGAATAACAGCGTGAGTAGCTTCGAGGAGGGCTCGCTCATGTTTGATCGCGCGAGTTTTCGGCCAGAGCTCGATAATCTACTCATCGCGCAGGCTTGTGACTGCCAAATGTTGCCCGTGTGGAAGAATAATGTGCTCAATTATACGAGCGTTTACTCACGGTTCTACGTGAGACAAAATTCGCTTGTGCCGCCTCCGCTGTCGCAGCCCCAGGAGCCCATCAACGAGACTCCGGAGACCTTCCTATGTCTGGACGGCGGACTGGACGGCGTACCAACGAGCTTCGTCGACTACGAGACGCGTCACTGCTCGCTCGGCGGTTCCATGCTCGTTCTCATTCTAATTATCGTAGGTGCCGTTCTCGCCCTGTTAGCGAGCGTGTGTCTCATCGTCTGGTGCTGCCGAAGACGCCGGCGGAACAACAGGAAGAAGTGGATCAGCGTGCCCACTAACGCACCCGACGTGGTCTCCAAGAAGAATGGCGTGATCGGCAGGGAAGCGGCAACGTCCGGCACGCCGGTCGACAGCAGGATAACCATGGTGGTGCCGGATGGCAGGCTGTACCGGGAGACAGAGTTCCACGTGATCGTCGAGAAGGCCGAGCCGCTTACGACCGAGTTGTAACGAGACGCCCCGGGCGGCTCGACAGCCAGGCCCGCGATCGTCGCTCCCGTTGAAGAGGAACTCGAGTGGGTGGAAACGTCGAGTCGCTTTCGAGTATATAAGCTGTGAGAGACACTGCGTACAGCAAACGCCACAGTGAAGAACAGTGATGTCTGGGAAAAAAGTTAGATCGGTGTTCGAAGAATATGAAAAGGACCCTTTTCCGACAGAGGGAAATTCTTCTCGGACTTAAATCGCGCATATAGATTGTGTAAATCGTTGCTGCTTGGGGGAATAATAGAATGCAAAGCGAATGCCCACCCCCTTCCCTCTTCCCTCATATCATGTTGTTCTTTTTTTTTTTAATTAAATCGATTATCTTTCCTCTAGTACAATACAGTTCGTAAGCTTCCATTTACATATCACGAGCGGTCGCCGATTATCCGCGTCGCGCGTTCTTTTCATTCCTCGAACCGTCCTTTCTCTCGAAGGCGGTCACGTTCCTCCGCGGCGATTAAAAAGTTTTTCAGAACGAGTCACGCGGATTCGGGTGATCGGTTACCGCTGCTAGTTAAGTTTATCATTAAACAACTTTGCAAGAGAGAGAGAAAAAGAGAGGGCCAGTATCATAGAAGACGAAGCGATTAGAAAGCAGAAGAAAGAGAATAAAAAGAATATAACTCGTGTAGAGAAAATCCTAAACTCGCTGTCCTGCGTAAGATACGCGATTGGACCGACCTTTCGCATTTCTCGTTGCTTTAAGTTCATCGATTGATAACGATTTAGCGCGCGATTATCGTAAAATTACGTATTAGTGAGCGTTGGAGTGAAAATGACGGTATCAAAGGACCAAAAAATGGAATAACCGCTTGTTCGGATAGCTGTGCCATTCCTGGAGTGATATTACACACGATTCGTGTCCACTCCATAGAAATCCTGATCTCTCAAAGGAGGAAGAAAGTGAACGGACGGAACTCTTCGCTACGTTTTCATATCAAAATCGTTCCAAGACTATTGTTTTATAGAGAAGATTGACAGTAATGTAACAACGGATGTTAACGGACAAAAATAAACCGGCAAGATTAATTTATCAAGATAAGAAATGTCCCATATCTTATACCAGTGGCGGATTTACAAGTTAATCATATCGCTTCGTAAATTATAATGTGTATTTTTTTCTCTTATAAAAAAAATTTATATGTTAATTATTTATAATAAACTTACGTTAATTAAACTTATATTTTTTGAAACAGAATTTTTACCGCTTTGTTAATGATAAATGTAAATACTCGTTATATATTTTTAAATCAAACTTTTGTTGGGAAAATTTCTAGGAAAAATTAAATATTCGATATAAATTTCGTATAAATGTTCGAAAATGTAGATCCGTCATTGTTT
>NW_021851472.1:830020-838457 GCF_003651465.1 Formica exsecta | reverse complement strand
CTTTCGAGAAAAGTGAAATTTGGTAGACGGTAAATTAGAGTAAGTTAATTTTTATCCGCATCTGTAATCCGTGCTGTAAATTCTTCTATCGTCTCGTTATCACATTGTTTTATTAATGTCGATGTGTATTTATTTTGAGCAAGCATTTGCTATAAAACTTGGCAATAAAAACTGTTGTTACTGTTATTATAATTTACACTTAATCTTAAGTACGTTTCTCTATAATCAAAGCATTAAGATCATTCCGCAAAATTTGCCGTATGTTAATAATGTAACGTGGTAGAAAATTTCAACGAGATAGGCTATTTTGTAAAATCAAACGAAAACTCATTTCGAATGTATATCCCGACGTATTCTTCGATACGTTTAATCTAAGTATAACGAAAACATTTTTAAAGAACCTGATTATGAACGAACATACTCCTAGATCATAATGATGAAAATAAATAAACCTCTTGTCCCTTTTCCTTTTTCAATTAAAAGGAAGCGTGTATATCGCGACATTGAACTAATATTTTGATAATTATAAAAAGACACTTCGCCAATTACAGAAAAAGAAGTAAAATAAAGCTTATCAGAGAAACTGTAATATATCGTACGACAGAGTTGATTTATTAAACAGAAGGCCCAAGCAACTCGAAGCACTTGAAGACGGAGATAAGCTACGTTTCTTTGCGCTCTTTTCAAACGCATGAAAGAGCAGAATTGAGCCTCGGAAAACTTTTTGTGCCTCTTATGCTCGATACCTTGAATTACCGTCAAGGTAAATCTTATTAGCATCCGCGTATCGAAAGATCAAAGTTTAATACGCCGCAACATGTGCAAACCGTATGCGCAGGTACGTATGTATATATACATGCGCAATTATACCATTGTAGTGAACAGAATCACACAGTTTGTATAATGTTATATATATAGTTATAATTATCGCGAGACTGTGATATATAATGACAGCTGCCCGACTATATAATTTGTTTCGCATTGAACGATCAAAGACACAATAAAGAGAATACCAATAATATATCGGCTAATCATATTAAGATTAACCAGGAAGATACACACGTGCTAATATTCCTTTAATTGCTATATGTATATTATTTAATATATATTCGCGAAATTTAATTAAAATTAATTTATCGCATTTGTATTTTGAAGATAATAGCAAATCAAATTGTTGCAGTTATATAATTATAACAATTAAAATTCTAATTGACCATAATCCAGAAATTACTCGTAATTATCTCTTGTGCATTTACGCGTATATTACTGAACACACAATATGCCACTGTGTGTGTAATTAGATACCGCGTCTGATATCTATATAGTTTTGTGACCTATTTGACATGGCCTTGTTCAAGATAACTCATAATGCCATGATGAATAAATAAAATATCGTTCCAACACACAACTTTTTCTCGAGATAAAAAAAGAAACCGTATATATCAGAGACTGATATGACTGATTGTAAGTAAAAAATATGAAATTTTCTATGCGCAATATAACAAACGACAATAATAATATCGATAAACTCTTTTCATATTAATAATTACATTTGAAAAATACAGTTTCTTTTTTTAATTATAATGTATGATGTTGGGTACTTACCTGTACGGGAGCACACCGTCGAGAGCCTGCGAAACTGTGGGGGGCGACGCGAGTGCGAATCCTCGTCCGAGTAACGCCGAATGTACAGAGAAAATTCTCTTTGCCGTTTCCTGCATCGATTCCAGATCCTCTTCTACTTCTTCCGCTAAAAATTGTAATACCATGTAGAAATCAGTTTTTTTATAAAAAATTATATTACTTTTTACACAATTAAAGTAGAATAATGAATCACATTTTTTCGAAATGATATTTTTTCGAGAACGAGCCAATTAGAAACATGATTATATATCATGTGTTATATTATTTTAAATAGCGTATATTAACATTCATGATACTTGTATTCATATATATTGGCTAATTAATATATGAAATAGAAATTCAGTCACATTATACTTACAGGATACTGAAGGCAACAATAAATTTTTCTTCATGAGACTTGCAGCACACGCTCCTCCAAGAAAGGATAACTCAATTTCCAAGTTCTTCAGACCATGACCGGATGTTATCCAATCATAACCAATAACTAAGCATTTGAAGCCGTATGTAATGGAGCTCTCATTTTTCATATAATCAGATGCGGTTTCCAACGAAAATACCACTTCATTTCCTAAACACAATACCAAATAATTTACTAATAATTCACTACAATTATTTAGTTTCACGTACTTTTAGTTAATGATGGATACAAACGTACCTGGTAATACAACAGCATTTTGAGGCCATTGACTCTGAACATTGCTTAACTTATGCAATACTGGCCAGTATTGTGGACCATCTTCGTTCGTAATATTCAAAACTGTCCTGTAAAAGCAAACATTAAACATAAGTATAAAAGATATGTGCATACAAAAATGTATATTATAAAAGTTTGAAAGTATTTATCTACCCAGTGAAAGAATTGAAGATTATATTTGGTATATAAAGCTGTAAATAGTCCTCAGGTTGCGATGTTCCACACTCCGGTGTAAATTCGACAGTCAGCCATTTTACTGTTTCCGGAAAAGTGACTTTGTAATATGACACTGTCGCTGGTTTATAAGGATGTTCACTCTCTAGCCAAGTATAATGATGACTGGTGGTAACTGGAGGAGCAAAGTGTGATTGAGTTTCGCTATCTTGGGATATCTGAGAGGTTCCCATCGTAGACAGTAAATTTAAAGCTGCGATGTGTGGCAACATTTCTTGTATTAGGGTAAGGATTTGCACGCTACTCTAAAAAATGCAGAACAAAATTTATATTAAATACTTATTTTGTCACACTTGTTTTAGTATCATTTAAGAATCGATAAAGTTTATATCAAAGAAATTTTCAAAATCACTTACTCTAGGATCTGATGTAGCCAAGGGACTAATATGTGCCATTACTAGTGGCAAGAGAGTCGTTACAAAAGTCGCGTTACCAAGGACTTCATTGGCTATTATTTCCTCTGCTCTTTCTCTCGCCAAAGAAAAAATTTCATTTGACCGTTGAATAATTGTTGTAGTCATAGCCAGGGTACATTTTCTTGCTTGTACTTCCGCCATAGCTTTATTCGTGTGCTGCCCATCGGAATCTTGTGGATTTGAATAATATAAAATATGCGGTATTTGACCTCTAGTTTGTGTTGTGCCTGCAAGAACATAGCATATTACAATCCATATTTTGCATAATACCATATATTTTTTTCAAATGTAAGCATGTGTACCGTTTTAAACTCACCGTTAAAGCTCAGGGAACAAGCTGTAAAGGTAAATGTTGTGCCATCTGCTCCTTTAACAACACTCAAACCACCGTCACCATTACTAGTACGTCCTCCACGATTCCGTAATCTAATAGCATATTTGATATTCTCTTTTATAAGAACTGGTTTGTCAAATTTTAATTCTACTATGTCATTAACACAGTCATCTGGCCCAAAGGAGCCTCTTGTAAAGTCTAAACTGCTCCAACGCTGAGTATGCGATGGATCGTTACCAGTATTATTTTGCTGTAATAAAATAATAAATATATTACAGAATTCGAATGTACAGGAATAACAATAGAATATCTATATGTTATATATACTTACATCATCTAGCAATTCCAATTCGTAATCATATACTCCTGCACCTCCATAAATACCAACACCGGCTATAAGGATGCCTGGTCTATCAACGGAAAAACAGATAGCATCCGGAGAACCATTACCCGTATTCCACGATCTTGATTGATTTGTCCTCGTGAATCTCGACGGTGTGGTATACATAAGTCTACCACAAGCCGCTTGCAGTTCGTCTTCGTTTCCGCTCGATTGCGCGGCCAATTCGGCGATGACTCGCGCCAATAGATAACAGCAATGAAGAACCAATTCCGGCAGAGATTGAGTCTTTTCTCTACAAAGATTTTTCTTGACCGGTATTAGTATCAAGTCCAGTAGTCTGTCGAGTACTTCGCGGAACGACCAATTCAAGATTTCTTTGCTAGCGCTTTCTACTTGGGACTTGTAGCTAATTTGCTCGACTAAAATCGGATATTGATGAGTCTCCGTGGAATTCATCATAAGCAGACCGGCATTGTCGGATGGGCTGAGCTGCCGCTTTACACTGTCGCTGCTGTCCATAATGTTGCTCAAAATAGGAAATGTACACCTGAGTCGTATCGTCGAGTTGCACAACGAGGCTAGCACGGCAGAGAGGAGACGATCCTTCGTAGTTGTACCTTGTTCTTTGTCGATCTCCGATAACAATTCGCACAAGCATGTCCATTTGAGATATGCGGTAGGATAAAACGCGTGATAACAAGCCACAAACGTCTTGTGACATTCGTCCAATATACTGCTCGTCATCTTATTTCCCAAAGTATTACTGGAATTCTTGTTAGATCGCGTCTTCCCTTTACTCTTTAGAGCGATCGGCAAAGAATCGGACAAGATTTGACGCAGTAAAGCCCGTACTTCGCCTATACATTCCGCTAAACGTACCGATTCGGGAGGGCTCTTCTTTACAATGTGATTAGGATAAATTTCATTGGTGTACATTCTGAGCAATCTTAGACTAGCTTTACTTATGTACACTAACCGCTCCATCTCGAGCAACGTGTGAGTCGATGATGCGATATGAACGGCCGCGTCGGTCAGTGACGCTTTCAACGTGTTCCAGCTCCACTGAAGGAGAGATATTAAGGACTGAAAACATTCTTTCGTAACAGTCCTACTGAATTCCTTCTTCAAAACGTAGATCGGTTCTATTTGATCTCTCTGTCTGTTCGATGTCTGATTTTCGGGTGTGACAACACGATATAATAATTGCGGAATTTGACCGGCATTAACATCGGTGCCGTTGTTAGATCTTTTAGATGATTTAAAATAAAACATCACCTGATCTTCGGCCGTGACTACTCCTTGCCCACCGGAACCGCAATCGCTGGAAGGCCCGCCGACTTTGGCCCACGCCACATACCATCTGTTTGCTTGCAAACAAATCGGATCGTCGAACAGAATCGAATATTTCTGTCTTGGGCCGCATTCGTACGGGATCTCTTCTGTCTCCGCGAGAAGTTCCCCATCGTTCTCTTGATCTCCACCATCCATTCCGATATCAAAGAGCTTTATCTTCGCGGTATATTCACCTCGACCGCCAAATAAACCATATCCTCCTAATATAATATCCGTATCCGGCATAAATCTAATCGCTTCGATCGAATGAGCGGAATAACCCCATCCTCCCCCGTGACTTTCAAATCTGCCGACAGTGGCATAGTCTTCGCGGCTGTAAACTTTGCCATGTGTTGACTGATGACATTCGCTTTCTTCGACTATTGATAAATTCTCATCCTGAGCCTGCGTCAATGTATCCAAGCAAGCTAATAAGTGCATCGCTGCTTGAGAACGCGTTACAAAACAAGTCGAAATAACCGGAAGTGCCAAGCCTGGATTGAGTATGGATGCTTCCAAACTAGGTATCGTCCGAGCTTCCGTCGATATTATGTTGTACAAGCTTATTTCATTATTCATCGAATTGAAAGTCCAAATGACATTGTACAAGGGATCTAAACACGCCGCACAGTTGTTGAAATCAACCTGATCCGCACCGTTATAACTGTTGCACGTGCCATCGCGTTTACTTATCACCAAACTCTTGAAAGAATTCGCGTGCTCGTTTTGATGAGGTATTAAAATAATACAATTCTTATTCGCCATAACGGTACTTCTCGTCAAACTAATGGAATTAATTTCATCTATCTTAACATAAGTTTGATCCCCGGCGGCGCCGATCCACGTCGCCCGTCTGCCCCATCGAGGACCGATATTCGGAACTACGTTTGGAAAACTGTGCCACGGTTGGGACCGATCAGCGCGACGATTTGCCTGAGAACTAACGTTCGTAGATTCATTCTGATCGTTCCACCAATTCATGCCAAGTTGTCCCTTTTGATACGCACCGAAAGTGTAAATTTCGCCCTTGGACGTGAGTATAACGGTATGATTGCTCCCAGCAGCTACCTGGGTAGCGATAGTCGGCAATTTAACTTGAACCGGTCCCGCATGCGCCACCAAATCCCCGACGCCTAATTGACCGTATATATTACTACCAAATGTGTATACTTCTCCATTTTGCAAAAGTAACACTGTGTGATGTAAACCGCAGGACACTTGAATCACGGGACTCTCGCTAGGAATGGGAACTCTGGCCGGTGATATACTGGCGATTCTCGCCGCGTCTCCCCGTTCCACATCGCTACCACCGACGGCTTCCTCGACCGCGAGATTACTGCTCAATCCCAATGCAACTTTTTCCAGAAATCCCTTTTGCGCAATACTAGGACCGGCGATACGCTGATTATTCGAGCTCTTGATCTTTACTCCATATTTGACGGTACTTGGTCCTGCTTTACTTCTTTGCCGTTGCTTTATCTCGCCTAATCGTCTCTGCAAATATTCACGAAAGTTGGAGCCCGATATGCCGTTGCTGCAACTCTTTCTCGCACACGTGCGACAACATCCGCATTCCGCACATCCGCTGTCCCCTTCGCCACATCCGCACTCTTGACCGGGATTCCGATCGGGGCGTATACTGCTCAAGCACGATATACTGTAGCCGGTACATTCTCTGCATATCGTGCAAACCATGCAAACGCGATGCCTCCACTGATGTTGCCCTGGTTGGCACATACCCTTCGTTTCTTCCCAATCCTCTGCAGGATCCACATTCTCTTCTTCCGCTATTATCAGTTCATCTTCCCCTGTACCCATCTCCATCGCAACCACTGACATTTCCTTATTCACGGTATGCACCGTCGCGGAATCGCGACCACACTGTCCTTTATTATTTATACCAAAAGTATATAAATGTCCTTTGTTAGTTAATGCAGCGGCATGAGCTTTTCCTAACGATACGCGAGCTATACACACGTCCCTTAAATCGGTAACTAATCCTGTCACTGGATCGCTATGTAGTGTATCTTTGCCAAACATTAATAGAGAGCCGTCTTTCGTAACTAAAGCGGTAGATCCGTTATTGCAAGCGGCATCAACGATAAACTGACCTTCCACTTTTGCCATCTTCTTTGGTTTTACCGGTTTTGGTTGCCTACGAGCTTTATCTAGAATAAAATCAATAATTTTATTAATTTTTGTTATTATAAAACAAGTTATCTTTTTTTATACAACAATAAACTTACTACTATCTCCATCTTCTCCACGTCTAGCAGTGCCAATAAAGAATACAGAACCATCCTCCATGACCATTACGACATGCTGACCATCATGGCCTGCTGCAAAATGGGCAATTCTTGGACTTTTAGGACCAAAGGTAAGCTCTAACCATCTATTAGGTCTTGTATTACTCTTCATGCCTAGACAAGTTCCTTTTCCACTATATAATAACTGTAAAGGATGATAGATTAACATAGTACAAACTAGATATATAACATGTAATATTGAAATATATTGAACAATAACATTTTTTGAAACATTTCTCACATGATACCTACTTTTCCAGACACTGTTTTCAGTAAACCAAATTCCTTTCCTGCTGTAACCATTGCAATTTCATCATCGCATCCCGGATTCAAAGTATGTATCGTTTGTTCTTCGTCAAATGACGCATATCCAAATATATCTACACATTTCCTTGCCAATTTCAGTGGCAATTCAGAAGCAACCGTTACAGGATTACTCAGTGTATTTATTGTACGCACTACAAAGCCTTCCTGTTAAGAGAAGATAAAGACAAATTAATTATATAAAAATCTCAAACAATAATACAACAATAATGTGTGTATATATATATATATATATACATATATGTTTTATATTCTATGAACTATATCGAATAAAATGTATTTCTTATCAATGCGTGCACATTCGAATAATAATTTAGATGTGTCATATCTTATGCATGCGTTCGATCTTCCCTTCGCGAATATTCTTTTTTCCTTCCGAGCATCACAGAACAGTTTGATGACATTAAAACCGAAGAAGCTCGTAAAAAGCCGCGACGTACATTCGAATGCGATACCGTGCAATGACAGAAGTAAAAAGGATCACGAGACACCGCGAAGAGCGATACAACCGCAGAGCTAGACTGTCGCAAATCGCGCGGTACACCTTAATGGTGTAGAAAAAGAGCTGGGGATCTCTGAAACAGCTGCTCAGAAACGATCGCACGGACATATTCTACTGATGACGAGCCATCTGCCACAGTCGACTTACCTTCTCGCTCGCGCGCTCCTCTTCGGACAGTATGAGGTAAGGGTGAAACTCCTTGAAGCCGATACTCTGAAAGATGCCTTTCGTGTAATCGGGTAATCTGGAATGTAAACATTCTCTCTTAGATCGCGTCCACCGGTCCTACCTTCCTCGTCATTTCGATG
>NW_021851472.1:821653-829830 GCF_003651465.1 Formica exsecta | reverse complement strand
AAACAAAAAAACAAAAATAAAGTGTGTATATATATATATATATATATATATATATATATATATATATATATATAGTCACAATAATTACATCTTTGCCTGCTGTTATCATTCCTAAATTTTCGCCATCAGAGAACATGACAGAAGATGACCAATCTTTTCCTTCCAGCACAGCAATTCCTGTTACTATAAGCGTTTCTGCATCAATAATTAATAATTCACTCTGTTTTCTTGGTGCGCATTTGAAGTATAACGAATTCTGTAAATAGAATTTTGTATAAGAGATACACATTATATATATTATTGTATACTTAAACATATTAATGAATAACTAACATTAGCATAACCAAGCCATCCTGTTTCTGTTGGATAAAAATCTGCTTTATGTATGTATATATGCCCCCATATTGTACCGCCGTGGCCACTTCCAATTTTCAACAAACCACGAGATGTATGCAAATATAAGTACTTTCCATCGCTCACAAAACTACGTTCATTCAATACCATATTGTTCATCTCATTTGGTAACTTAAGCGTAGAGGTATATATCTTCGAACACTTGGGAACTCCATATGTAATCCAATCTGGTCTTACGAGTTTACCTAACAAAATAGCATGAACACTTCTCTGCAGAGACGTTAGCACACATGGCATCTGAAACACAAAACTAATTTTATAGTATACTATATTGTATTATATGGCAAAATAAATATTATAATAATATCTGTACAAGATACCTGAATATTTTGTATCGCTAATGCTCTGGGAGACATAAGTAAAGCTGCTATTGCTGCTAGCAAACGCCCAGTATCTCCTCTAACCACAACAAGGCTCAACAAACATGCGCAAGCAACAGCTGTCAAATGACTGCCATCATTGGCTGCGGCTGATTCAGGACCATGAGATGTTGCAAGATCCAGTAATAAATCGAATAGTGGATCTAGAAATGGATTATTAAAAAACATTTCGAATTTGTCAATTTATCAAATTTAAATCTTAATATTCAAAGATACAAACCAATAACGTCGTCTGGTTCAGATTTGAGGCCTTCTGGTAGTTGTCCTTGTAAAACATCTAATAAAGCCGATAACGCCTTTGTACATAAGATTGGATCAATTGTTCTACTCTCGCGCATCAATGTAAAAACACTTCTTAAACCAATACCTACAATCTTTATAAAAAAAGATTTATGTTACACAGATATTATGTTATACATATCTTTATCAAAAAGATCTATATTATAGCTATACATATACTATTTACAATATTACGATACAAATTTGGCATAAATAAATATCGTAATAGTACATATAAGCTAATATAGACATTAAACAAGTGCAAAATGTTTTTTTACCTTTGGTAAATTCTGTATAGTCGATATTCTATCTTCGTCATCACTTTCTGTATCTATAGTGTCACTAAGATCCGGTGGTGGAGAATTACAGTTTGATGTTCTATAAACTTCACTTGACAATTTTGAATGTTTTTCTAAAATAGCATTTCTCACACTAGCAAACACAGCAAATGCTGAGGCATTACAAGATGTTTCTATCTCTGGTAGATTATTGTAATTTAATTCTCCATTTAAATCAATCTAAACACATATAAAGAATGTCAAAATCTATTTTACCCTAATCTAGAGGAGGGTAACGAAATTGTGACCATTATAATTGCTAATACCTTTTTCTTGTCCCTTTTACGAACAGTTTTATGTTTTTTACATTTTCTCCATTCTCCCTTATTCCTATAATATAATATTACTATAATTTAATCCTTCATTTAAATTAATTTATATCCTTAAAATACAAATGTATGTCAAAATATATTTGAATTATATATATAGCGCAATAATCACACACAAAATTTTATTTTAATTATGTAACAAAATTATTAATGTTTTATTATAAAATATAATAATACATGTACATATATAATATTATCACAAAAAAAATTTCTGTTTATTCTTTGTGAACAATTTCTGAGGGAATAAGTCATTCTGTATATATGACTAAAACTTTTAATATTATAAGCAAACAACAACAGGAGGTCTCATAATCTCGGAAATGAAACATATTGAAATGTCTAAATCAAGAATAAATAAACAAGAAAAAAAATAAGCCTGAATAAACAAAAAATTTGAGGTTACGTTCTAAATCGATAAAACGCGTCTATGACATGTTTAATTAACGCCACTTTATCAGTAAAGAATTTTATTCAACCAGAAATGAAATTATTTAATTCTTTTGAATTATCAACCGGTGGTTGACAATCGGAAAGTCGATTAACGGTGAAGTCACCGCTGATCGCGTCGAGTAAACAAATCATAAAAGAGGTTATACGCCAGACATTCGAGAATCGTACCTTTGCGCCTCGGCATTTTTGAAGAGATCGTAAAAACACTTGGCGTAGTTTTCAGGATCAGGCAACAGCCTCTCGTTCTCCCCGGACACCATGATTCGCGGGAAATTCTCGGCGTATATGAGTCACCAAGTCATTTTCCAGATACTATTGATCGTTGACTATCCGTCTAGCCGTCTTCTTCCCATGCGATGACATTACGCATCCCGGAATTCTGGAAGAAAGATATTCCGGTAGACGCGCGACGTCGCCGCAAACGCGAAACACAAATCTCTCGCGATCGGCCGGCGTTTTTACTCCCGTAATTATCTCTTAGCGTGATTCAAAAGTGAAACCTCTTTCGCTCCGTTTCGCGTGTGTTGACGGACGTACCGCGAGTACACTTTTGGCGCGACTTCGATAATCGAAGCGATAACCGCGACTCGGCGCGAACTTCGTAAATAAGAGTGCATACGTCGTCGCGCACGCGACAGATTGACAGATGAATATTTCAACGTGGACGCTAAATGTCAAGCACGTCGCATACTGCGCACACGTGCATACATATACATACGTCATACGTATATTTAACGAAAGCCGAAACATTTTGCGATAGCGTCCTATCGCTATAGGAAATCAAATATCCTATATATATTATCACGTCATATAAACACGTCATATACATACGGAACGTATATATTTGGTCACGTCAGAGGAATGTTTATTATAACATGTTATATAGGCCGCAGATGTAAACAAAGAAAATATCGTGATACAAAACATATCAATTGAAAATATTTTCACGAAATCTGTAGAAGAGGTTTAGAGTTTATCTGTTTATAGTTCGCGAGCAGTCGGTTCTACGAATGTCAATATTACACGTCTAAATGTCAGGGACGATTTTTTTTTATCTACTTTAAATAAGACGAGAAGAATTGGTAATCTTTTTCACAGTACACGCGCCAATTAATTTGTTATCGTGTTCGAGGGGGGAAATGATGAAAAAGATCTCGGTTTATACAAAATATCAGCTTTCGTTTACGCGTGCGTCTCACACCGAATACAAAATGCGATACGGCACAATCTACACGAGATTGTCCAGGGAACAATTCGATAACGTGTCACGTCGAGATTAGGGGAGCCATTCGTGTAACCCTTACAAAGTATGAGCAGAAAGTACTTACTGCCGCGGAGCGCGAGACTGACAGAGTAATATCGAATAGGATAAAATATACACATTCCGCATTTTGTGTTCTATGTGGTGAAATTATTGTTGTGATAGATTATCGAAAACACATAACCTCAAAAGCGAAGAATCTCAGTTCGATTCATTTCTAATTAAATACCGAAGAATTCTCTAATCATGTGAAAAAGTGATATATATAATTATTTTTTAAAGAAATTATGAAACATACACACGATTCATATTTTTATAAAGATACAAATAAAATAAATTGAATATCTATATGTATATTGTTTCATGAAATGTATCTTGTTTTTACATGAAATCTTTTTTAATTTTCTATAGATTAGCAAGGAGGAAGCACGCATGATTAAATAGATGTAGTTACAAGCTGAAAGGCAAATTGTAATGAATAAAATTTAAAACGTGCAACACTGCGTTTAGTTTGCATTTAATCACGAAATTGTAATGTTAAAGTGACATGAAGCAGATAAAAGTATGCTTATAACAGAATATCATCTATATATGGTAAAAGGATATGACTTGTCATGATATCATCCTTTCGGTAAGTAACATTAATCTGAATTGAATTATATGTTTTGCGAAACAGTATTTGTTATTTTCAAGTTGTTTATTTTCAGCCTAGTCGAATGCAAGATTTGATAGTACACTTGTATCACTGTTCTGTAAATGTAACTTAAACAATAGGTAATAACACGGTAAAGTTATTATTGCAACAAACTTGTGGGAATGGGCAATTGTTTGTGTAAAGATTCTCCAGAGCTTGAGATATACGGCAGTAATAATCATGCACAAACTCAAAATACCATATTACCAGAACCAAACATAAGTTTGGTTTCATCTAGCGATTCAGCATCTTCTACTTTTAAGTTTCCTACATCGGCAAACATTGACAAACTTGTATTAGAGACACTTGGAAGTCTTGATACTCTGGTAGATAAGTAAGTAAAAGACATCTCATAATACATGCCAATGTATTTGTTTTCTATCTTTTAATGTGGATTTATATGTATACATTTAGCGATCATGAACCACCACCAGCAATGTTAAAATTGAATGCTATTGCGGACAAGGAAGATGGTTGGATACAAGTAGTTAGCTCTATGGTCAATGTTATTCCAATGCACAATCCATTAGGACCTTCTGTTATAATATTACTATTAGACGATTGCCCTTTACCTTCAAAGGTTGGAATTTATTTGTATATTATAAAAATCAAGGCTCTCAAATAGCAGTAATAAAAACAATCATTTCTTCATATGATAGGACTCTGTGCTACGATTATCACACATGTTTCAACTATCTCAAAGACTTGGGCAAATACAAATTACAGCTACACAGCAACGCAATATATGTGTCGTACTTGGTTGCATCGCAGAGAAACTTGCTGGTCCTAGTAGTATAGCGATATTATCTGATGCCACTTTAGATTACCTTGTTTCAAACTTGGTATGTTAAATTTTATATTTAATTAATTTTAGAATGTCCAATAAAATATCCATGTCAATTATTTTCAACATGATTTTATTTTTCAGCGAGAAGATATTGAACCTTATGTAATGTTATATTCTTTAATAGCTCTAGAAAAATTTGCACAAACAAGTAAGCAAAATACAAAATAATTAAATATTCCCATTTTTCATTTTAATCAACGTGCAACTAATGCATTAATAAATCAACAGGTGAAAATAAGGTAACTATTAAGAAACGCCTTATGTCAGAAAAACAAAATCCATTGTTAGAATTGGAAAAATGGGCCACAGAAACACATTATGTACGTCGTCAAGTTGGTTTCTGTGCACAGTGGTGTTTAGATAACTTATGTAAGTATAATTAGCTCAAACTCTCTCTCTAAATGTACTATGATTAACTTGTATCACTTTACAAATAATAATGTATTTAATTCATATTTGTTAGTCTTGATGGAAGGTAGAAAATATTCTCACGATTCGGTCGACGTGACGGGTATTAATGTAATGTTAAATACAAAGGATGTAAGCGAGTACCTGAAAATATCACCCAATGGTTTGGAGGTAGATATTCTGCAATACTATATTGTATCTTCCCGAAATTAAATATTTATTAATGTTTTATTATAGTCATTTTAATCGAATGATAATCTATTGTCATTTCAGGCACGATGTGATGCCTATTCATTTGAAAGTGTACGATGCACATTTCAAGTAGATTCAGGGATATGGTATTATGAGACACTGATAATAACTACAGGAGTGATGCAAATCGGATGGGCTACAAAGGATAGCACATTTCTAAATCATGTAAATGATTTGTATCCATATCTCAGAATATTTTTGATAATTTACATAATTGTTGAAAATAGTATTTCCATCTCTATTATTAAATGTAACAATTTTTATCATTTTATACGCGGGTACATAACATTATTTTTGGTTTTTTGGTATTAGGAGGGATACGGTATAGGAGATGATGAATTTTCTTTGGCCTACGATGGCTGTCGCAGACTGATTTGGTATAATGCACGAAGTGAAAAATTTCATGACAGACCATGTTGGAAATCTGGTGATATTCTAGGTTGCTTATTGGATTTAAATAAACTAGAGATAATATTTTCAATCAATGGTATACCTCTTAAACCGTGCATTCAAGTATTTAAAACAGTAAGGTACATATCTACTTTTCTTTAATGTCACGTCATCCAATTTTTCCAAAGATTCAAATAAGACTACTTATCGAAAACATTTATGGATATTTCTAGGTCTGGATTCTTTGCAGCAGCTAGTTTCATGTCATTCCAACAATGCCTATTTAACTTTGGAAATGCACCTTTTAAATATCCGCCTACAGATCGAGAATTTCAGAAATTTAATGATTATGCTACATTGAAACCAGAAGATAAAATCATACTTCCCAGACACATATACTTAGACCAATTGCGAAGACTTAGTGTTAGGGAAGATTCTTGTACATTATGTTTTGACCAGAAGGCATCAGTAAGGTTACTGCCATGTAACCATAGGTAATATATAATTGTACTTAAATTTTTGAATTATATAAATTTCTACGATAATGTAATGCAATAATTGATTTTTATTTTTGCAGAGGATTTTGCCAAAGGTGTTCGAAACAGTTGATTGAATGCCCAATGTGTAGAGCTACTATTGAAGAAGTCGCCTCAGATAACATATGACATCAATCATATCATATCAATAATATTTTCTTTCATTACTTCTCTTATATCATGCAATTTTTATGGCATTGTCTCGAAATAATAATTATACTAAACAGTTTGTGCTACATATTGCATACAGTTATCACATGTCACATATTTTCCTTGCGATACAATTCATTAATAAATAAAAAGGATTACAAATTAATTATAGATGAAAGAATTTTACGATGATGTATTACAAAAAAGATATGAACAAATTTTTGTTCTGAAAGTCAAAGGACTCTAAGCGTAAACAAATGTTTTACTGAAACAAAGCATTCTCTTTGAAACACTTTTCCATACTTCTCCATACTTTTTCTACTATATAGATTTATAGAAAAGCATTGTTTGTGATTTAAATATGATTATCCTCAAGATATATTAAAATGATGTATATAATTGAATATACATTATATAAATATGACTAATGAAGAGAGAAGCAAATAGATGAAAAAAAAACAATTAGAAATGGATGGAAGAAGAGCATAAATCAGAGAGGAGAGCCTTTATTAAAAAAAAAGTTATGTTTCTAGGCACTTTCAAATTGCCTATATTTTAATAATGACTGAATCATTCAATTTTTTTTAGAGAGATTATTTGTGTTCACTCTTTTTCTTTAATTTAATAATTTTTTCTATTAGAATTATATACGAAAAGTTCAGATTATTTGCAAACTATTTAAATTCTTATTTGATAAGTTGCGTAAGTAAACATAACTATAACGATGTAATGTAAATTTATCTTTATAAGAAATTGTGAAATATTGATATAGTATATATTACGCTAAGATAACACATACATTCGCATACATACACATATATTATATTCTTGGGACGATATAAAAAAAAATTAATGTTTTATCATATACATGTATTTTTCAAACATTTTTTTATAAAGTCTTATTTTTGTTATCAATTACCTCTCCCATTATTTTAGCGTAATTCCTATATGTCTAATAAAAAAGCAATAGTTTTCCAAACAAATGTAAACGATAAATTTACTCACCAGCCACATTGCACTGCCATAGTATTGCTATTGCGTTATTTATCACCACTTGGCTGTGTTCCTAAAGATTAAATTAAAATGTAATTAGTATATTATGTCAAAATGGATATTTTGTTAAATATTCTTATTCTTAATTTCGAGAATTCACAAATTGGATTTATATTTACTTTTTTTGATGGAACATATATATATATATATATATATAAATTTGATTTTTTCTACCTCGCGTTGACACGATTACATTTTTTACTTATCTCCCATCGTCGTGAGAATTTACAATGGATTTTGCATTTATCGCTTTAATTGCCGTATATATAAAAATCCATTTTGTTCATAGTATATCTATTTTAGATAACAAGTTCGTTGTCTCTCAATATATTCTCATAAATAATTACATATTTAACAAAATAACAAGGAAACTTTAGAAAGAAAGAAAGAAAATAT
>NW_021851472.1:811133-821635 GCF_003651465.1 Formica exsecta | reverse complement strand
GATTTTTTCAAAATTAATATTTATTTGATATTATTTTTATTGTTAGCATTTCCATTACTTGCTTTTACTTGTAAACAATATTTATCTTCACTAAAATTTAATTTCTCAATAATTTTATTAATATTTTAAGTAAAAATAAAGACTTTTGGAGCAACGGTTGTGCGGAGTTTACTTGATAGAATTGTCGCACTACCAACGAAATTTATTATATTTAAGCATAATATGACAGTTACAGGATTATCTACATGCTTTACATGTTTATTTGCAAACAATATTTAGTATTGGCAACTTAATTTCTCGATAATTTTATTAATATTTACTTTAATCAGATTTGGAGCTACGGTCGCGCGGAGTTCACTTGATGAAACTGACGGAATTGTCGGACCATCGACGCGATATACAGTATTTACGCACAATACGACAATCGCCCGATACTTTTCTCGATACTTCCGATACTACACGCTCACTTGTAGGTAATATTTATTCTCGCCAATGTTATTAAAACGTTTAATAAAACTTGGAGTTATGATTGCGTCGAGGCCGACGGAATAATCGCATCATGGACGCGATATATCGTATTTGCGCATAATATAACAGCCGTCCGATATTTTCCTCGATATTCCCGGATTCTACGCGCTTCTCTTACAATCGATATTTATTCTCAATAACTTACCAATCGTTAAACGATGCTCGATCGATGATGAATCGATCTTCACCACCGTCCTGTCGTAACGCGCCCGCCAGAAAATATCTCAATATCTCAATATCCGGTTCCGTTAGAGATCCGATTCCGTAATTCCGAGTTTAAAATATGTGAAACAAATATGGTTGCCATGACGTCATTTGCGCGCTAATTTTTAAACGTAACGTTAGCACTGTATCGTAATATAAAGCGCGAATATAAAAATAATGCGTTTTATATTTGATATGTATTTACGTTAATATCATGTTCATTTTTTATATACATATGCATTGATATGACGCGTTTATATTCAGTGTACAAATATATATTAGTGTCTTAGAAATGCGCTTCGCGACAGCCATATTTGAATTTTAGTACTCGGAATCTCGGAATCGAACCGTAGCGTTTTAAGGGAATCGGAAGTCCAGTTTATATCGTTTCCGCTTTCGTCTACGATGCATGTCGCGCGCGATCGACATCGGGACGATCGTAACGCGGATATAATCGCGAAATATAATCGAATATCGGGAGTGTCGAAGTAACAAAAGCAATCGATCGCAGTGATCGTTAAATTATTATATATTACGTGTGCGAGTGCGTGTGATATTAACGGTCAAAAATCGCTTGTCTCGTCGCATCGATTTTCCTGAAAATAATGATCGTTTGCAAATAAATCGTATCGGGAGTGCCGAGAAAACTATCAGACGAACGTCTATTATACATAAATACGAGTATTTCGCGTCGATGGGGCGAATATACGACGATTCCGCGAAGTGAAAATCTGCGCCATCCGAGCACGAAACGTTGTTGAACAGTGAAAATATTTGTGAAAAATTAATTCAGCATCGCCTAAAAATAAATACATAAAGATAAAAGTGCCTCGAGACAATTTTCGGGCTATCATCGCATTATTCAAAAGTACTGTATATCTCGTCGATAATATGTACTTGTATGGAGTGAAATTGCAGCGACTCCAGCCTTAAAGAACGTTTAAACATCTCGCGATATCGATAATCTAAGTTTGCGCGCGAGAATCGAAAGACACGTATCAATCGATCATGCGAAGTGACAGCTAGTTGAGCGCGTGGCCGCGAGAGCGCGCCGCAGTTTGTTACAAGATGGCGGGTGAGTGAGTGCCTGTGGACGGGACGAGGCTGCTCCGAAAACACGAGGGATTTTCCGCTAACCCGTGGTGTTTGTGGGTTTCAGATATATCCTACATCCAGACAGAGGATCTAGAGGATCCGGACGAGGGTGAGTACCATGTTAGCGCGGACGCGCCATTACTTTACGAAGGTATCGTCGTCGCACGCCCGCGCGACGACGATATCTCAGTCTCGCTTGGCACACGGCATCCGTTCCTCGCTCGACGTACCCCGCTCTCGGAGTTGCCCGGAAGTGTTCCGGAGTCACGTGCGCGCGTGTGGGCGCGCGTGATCGCGACGTTGCGTGGCAGAACGGGTATAAGTCGGGCGTCTCGAAGCGCGCGATCTCACGCCACGGGCTTTCGAGGTTAGGTCGATACGTCGCGGCGCGCGCGCGACCGGTCGCGACGCGAGAGAGACGAGTGGCGAGGATATTTCGACGCTTGGCGAGGAGCATCGCTCCGGCAGGATGGCTAACTCCGACACGCGTGCCGTCGAGATGTGCGTGACGCGTCGTTCTACGTCGAGATCACGGGGCGGTTCTCGCCGGGCGCGAGGGGGCGCTGACGGAACGCCACGCCGCACGCGGTGTTTATCTCGGTCGCGGCGCGAGAGAGAGAGAGAGAGAGAAAAGAAAGTAAGACGAGCCGTGGCGGCCGGTGACGAGAGGGAAATATGCGTTTCGTCGCGTTGCGGTGGCGAGGAACGTTATTCGAAACAAGATCGTGCCGAGCATTCTTCGAATAACGGCGCGACGCTCGCGGGTGAGCAACCATCTGCGATTAGCGTCGCGAATCTTGGCGTTATCAGTGGCGCCAGATCGATAATGATCATGAGAGATTTTGCATGGCGCCAATTATACACTCGACGTTTATTAGATGTTGATTAAAAATATTCCGATTCGAGGAAATTGATACGTTTGAATGACACATAAGACGTCGCCCCGTCATTCCGAATTTGAATCTAGCTTTTAAAAATTAGTTTTAAAATATATAATAATAGTCTTATAATTTCAAAGAATTGAATATTTAATACTATAATTATATCAGATGTATCTTATATCGATTGTCATGTTTTGTATTTAAGAATAATTTTTAAAATGTAAATTTAGCAAAATTATAACTAATTATAGGTATTTTAATTTTTGTTAAAAATATAATGGAGGAATTCAAATTTATAGATAAATATTTTGAATAACGCCAGTAATTGCGACCGGCAGTTGCAACGATGCAACAGACGTTTTATAATTGTCAGGCGCAGTTAGACGGGATTATAATTAAACGGTTAAATGACACGATTATATTCTCGAGTATCGTTGATAATTGCGAGCGACAGTTGCGACGATGTCGTAGATTATAGATAAAAACGGGAACCGAGTATAATTGATATACGAGACACGTATGGATGCCATTATAACTGAAAACGCGTAATAATCGTCCACTGACGTCTAAAATACAGTGTATTTGAAACGTAGAAGGTCCAAGTGACGAAGAGTGGCGGCATCTCGAAAGATTAAAGAAAACAGCGAGGTTCCTTCTCCTCTATCGAGGTTACTGATCTCGGGTTCCTCTTCTATCGTCTATTTGCGAGTGCCATCTGTCGTAAGTAGGGACGTACCAGGTCGACGATTTTCCCGGAGAACGCGTGTGTCCCGAGAATCACGTCGAACCCGAGACACGAAAACACCCAAAACGCCCGAGATCGGATTTCGCTTCTTGCGGACAACGCGAATAATTCGTCCCACGATTATACGTAATGTAACGAACGACAATGACTCCAGTTCGTTCCATCGTACTTATCTCGGGTCCTCCTTCTCTGTTCGTCGTCGACCGAGCTGGTCCTCTCTAGCTGCCTTTATCTTACATTCCAGAGACCGTTTATCAGCTTCGCCCCGCTTATATTTCTAAGCGTGTCTAGATAGAGAGAAGTATATATTCGGATCAGTAACCTTTTCCCCGATGCCCGAGCATGCCCAGATCTAGAGATCGGGAGGATGTTGTTTCGTGGAACAGGCATCACTTTGCGAGTCAATCGTGAATTATTTAATGCATGACTACTTGATTTTATTTCTGTACTCATACAATATAATATGATTATATAAATGAGCATATCGCATATTACCAAATGCTCATATTTAAAATAACATATTTTATACGTAGAATAACAGTTGAAATTTTAAATTCTGATCGATAGCTGAAAGCTCTCCAAATAAATGACGAAAAGAAAATTTTATTTAAAACAGAAAAACAGAATTATTATTAATAAGATTTCTTAATTAGTCATCGTCGATTTTGCCTCTGATTATTATATCATTTAAATCGCCGCAATATTTCAGTTTGAACGAAAATTTATGGGATTTTTCGATGGTGCTATGCGGCAATGACTATGGCAGCCATGGTAACTGCCGGTAATCGATCGCGATTATGCAAATTATTTGGTAACTGGCCGTGACAGCTACTACATTAGACGTTTCTCGGGCATCGATGACTTTTGTTTTTCATTCTTTTAACGAAATTGTCGCGATTACTTACGGCCTTTTTTAACGTTCGCGTTTATCTCTCGTTTGTTCTGATAAAATTTTTAAAAGCGACATAAAAATGAAGTAAATTTAGTTATCTCTAAAGATTTAATCATTTCTACTTCTGTAGATAATTCTTTACGGATCAATAATTTATTGAATTTTACTTATAGGTAGATATTTTCTTAAAAAAATAATAAGAAATAATATGTAATATTTTTACATTTACAAATAATTATAAAAATATTTTTACATTTACAAATAATTGTAAAAATATTTTTACGTTTACAAATAATTGTAAAAAATATGTCAACCGTAAATTAGATAGCAAATCGTGAATCGATATAAATCAATTGCGATCTTAAAATGACGACATATCATTACAATGCAAAATCTTGCATTATTTCGTTCGTTTCTACATGATTTTAATTTGCGAAATATTCCTTAATATGATTCATGAAGTTTTTATATAAGCTCCTCTTTCAAACGTCTCGTCGGATGGGATATCTTTTTCTTTCCACCGCGTAACGTCGACTTTATCCGACCGGACATGAGGATGGATAAGAGGGGCGACAGACACGGCGAAGGGGGAAGAGGGGGAGGGGAGGGGAGGGGAAAGTATATGGGGTATAGAACGAGTATAGGCGGATGTATAAAGAAACTTTAATTTCTTGGCATTGCGTGAAGTTCCTTGCCCTTTCAGCCTTTTCGGTTCGGTGGTCTGTTTTTGATAGGAAGACTACGACGTCGTCTAGACGCAGAGCGAGAGGGGGGTTACCTCGGCTTTTATAATCGCAACACAAAACGCACCCCTTGACGTGCTCGAACGCAAAAATACCAGTTTTCTTCCCTCTTTCTTTTCCTACTGTCTCTCTCTCTCTCTCTCTCTTTTTTCCCGCGCGCGCGCGCGTGTATGTCAGCCTTTTACTATTCTTTCGTTGTCGGCCATCGCCCTTCCTGTACCCGCGTATGGGCGCGTTACATTAAAATGATTTATTCACCTTATTAAATTCGCATTCGAGACTAGCTAAATATGCGGAGTAGACATCCCGCCGTATCGCAAAACCGGACTCTTGCCACCCTTTCGAGACGACGAACTTCGCGACGCGTTTGTATACTTTTTTCTTCTCTCGCTTTTTATTTATCTTGGAATCTCGCGGTGGATCGTTATCGTGGTCGACACCTGTTTTAATCCCCTCAGAAACTTATTTTTAATATAAATGAAACAGCAAGTTTATCGTTATATTTGTTTAAAATCCGTTCGTATGTCAGTTAAAGCTAAGTGAAACCTGCGATTTAACTAAATTTCTCTTTCCAAAAAAGCTATATAACTGAGGAAAATTAATAACAGTAGCCAAATATTTTAATCAATATTTTTATGTACAAAAGCAGTTCTTTATTAAGTTTATAATAAATCTTATTCTCTGCTTTACAAAAAATAATGCTGGACAACTAGAAAAATAGAAACATTTGTAAATTTTGCATTTTATTACGCAATACGCAATTAAACATTTTTTTTTTTTTTCATAAAGTAAATGTAAGTGTCCCGCCACCGAACAAGTTAAATACGAATAATTTCGAATTAAATAAAAACTAGGGTATGTCAATATGGTCGATTTGGTCCATCATCAGCGTCACGATCGAATCGAGCCGAGCCAAGAGGTGGCGCCGCCTCTCGTCGAAACGGACGATCGAACGGCGGCCGATTATTACATGACATTCCTCGAATACCATTCCAATCTCTCCTTCATCTCCTCCCGCGGTCCAACCAGAGTCTTCCACCCTCTCCTCCTCTCCGTTCCTCTTCCCCGGCTTACTCTCCCCTTCTTTCTCTCGGTTTCACCCTTTTTACGTCTTCTCGTCGTAGAGGACGCGCGAGCCTTCTAACAGGCACAAGTGGCTTCGACGTCGAAGTAGACGATACAAACGATAAACACTTCTTTCTTTCAGGAATCCTATATTAATCCTTAAGAACTCATTCAATATGTTTCAATATGAATAATTTTTTTTTGTTTAATATTATTTTATACGTAAAAAATATAATAGATGTTAGAATGAGAGAGAGAGCTTTTGTCACATGTATAATCTTATATTAAATCCATAAATTTTAGCGACGATTTTTATTATTATGTTTATCTAGAAAAAAAGGCATTTACTGTAGCTAATATATATTTGTGTATTTTTTTGCATATACGAATATTCGATTTTAAATATCTAAATTCATATAATCATAATAAAAAACGTGTAGAAATTAAAAAATAAAACCTAGTATTTTTTTACATCGTTAAAACGTTAATATGGCTCAAAGTAATAGAAGAGAAGGAACGTTATATATATTTCTTTCTCAAAATTTTTTATCCTAAAATGTTCACGAGACTAATTTGAAGAATATTTAATATATCTTAATCTTTGATTTATGTGTGTCCGCGTTTTGCGACGAAGCGAAATTGAGCATCGACCGCGCCCTTGCGAGAGAGAAGCTTGCGATACAAGAGATATTTTGGAAAAGATATAAAAAGTGAATTAAATACGCACTTTGCCACATTAATCTATTTTCGGGAAATTAGACGTTATATTTTTATTTTTCATTGCCACATTTATTGCTAAATTTGATTATCCGATAACGAATTAGAATTTCCCGAAATATAGTTTTCCCTTATATTCATCGTTAATATGAAACGAAAATCAGATAGACTTCGCGTTAATCGGTCGTAATTTGCTTTAACGCATGGAATATGGAAATACCTGGTATAGACTAAATCCCGATAATTGATTTAAAACTATTCGTTCGTTATCGAATTAATTATACCGATGTATTTCGATTCCATATTTCGCTCTATACGATCCGTGCTTCGTCTAGTTCGGTTTTTCGCACAATATTGGCGGCAGTTTCCCGAATTCGTTCTCTCGAGAGCAGCCCCGGGGGCCGACGACGAGCACTGTGAGAAATATCGATTCGCGGCCGTCTTCCATTCTGTCTGTAATAGCGCGACGCGAACCTCCCGAAGAAGGACGCTGCCCGACACCCTGTTGCGAAGGGGGAGAGGGACGAAGGGAAAGGATAGAGGCCGTCGGTAGTGAAGATAGTACGATTTCTCGTAAAACCACGAGAGCGAACCCATTCATAAAGACGAAACCGTGACTAACGAGCAAGGAGAGAAACAGCTTCGGTTCTCATCCATCCCTTTCTGCCTACCATCTCCGCTCTTTTCTTTCCGTGTTTTCGCTCTTCTTTCTCGGTAGAGTTATTTTGCCATTATTTTATACGCCAGTCATTCGAACGCGTGATATGTACTTTTTTCTATCTGTCAGTTGTATCGTTTTTACTTTTGCGTAAATGTGAATAATAAAAAAAATTATAGAATTTTGTAGACAAATCGTAGGAATTTGTATCGAAAATCAATTTTTTTAGTTTTAGATGAATTTTAATAGAATTTAATTTTGATAGTAATCGGTGAAGTTAGATTTCGATGATATAAATACGTGAAAATAATTTTTACATTTTTTAATAATTTTTATTAAAATTTTTATTAAATTTTTTATATGTTTATTATACGCGATAGAAATGCAACGTTTGATGTAAAATATGATTCTTGAAAGAAAAATGAAATTAAACATATGTTTTTATTTCATAATTATACTAACAGAAATTAAATTAACACGAAAAGTAAATTAAATGATGCTCATTTGGATTCTCGATAAGAAAATATTCGGTGCAATATTAATCCTTTAAATGAAGAAACTAGGAAAGCAATTCTAAAATAATCTATTTACGAAATGAATTTAAAATATGCTTTCTACATTTTTGCCATTTGTTCGCGAACGGTTGGAGGCGCATCGGGGCGTATCTACAGATAACATTTTGCTTCTTCTCGGATGCGAAGTATCCTGTTCTACTCCCTTCGAACGGTTCCTCGTAAGAGAGACCACGAGCAAGAAATGATCACAATCCGCGATCGGACGTACGAGAGCGATGACAAGTAGCAACGAGCAGGGTCCTTTCTGGTAGAACGCTTCCGCGTTCTGTCACGTTAACCGATCTCCGGGAAGAATGCGACATCGCCGATGACAGTGCATCTCTCCTTCTGTCTGTTTCTAGAAGCGCCCGTTTAGGAATCATACCGATGTCATTGTCTCGAACCGCTTGCGATACCGTATAATCGCACACTTTACCGTGAAATTTTCTAGCACGAAAAGGTCATAATTCTCTCTCTTCCTTTCTTTCTTTCTTCTTTCTTTCTCGTGTTTCATCTATCTGTTACATTTTAGATAATCGGAAAATAAACTTAACACAAGAGAGAGATCGGGAAAAATAATCGCAATTCGAATAAATAGATGAATAAAAATGATAAATATTTTCTCAATTTTCTAAACAAAAAGATTTTATTGTTGAAAGTTTTTGCATATATATTGTCACGCATTTATCTTGATTTTATGCAATGTCATAGACATTTTAAAGCCGTTGAACATTACAAATATTGATATCGATCATTCTTCCAAAAAAATTACAAAAAAAAAGTAAATTTATTTTATATTATATATATATTTAAAATAAATATACTTATGAAATTATTGATTAATTTAAAAATAAATTAAAAATATATAGATACACTATATAATTTGCATTCTCCGCAAAGTGCATCGACTTTGCTTCGGGAAACAGAGGGGTAGAAGCGACTTTACCAGAGAAATTTCACGTTGTCGGCGTCTCCAAGTGACATTTTCATCGGTCATTATAAATTCATAGAATTCGAGATTTCGCGTAGATCTTTGCGGAGTACATCGAAACCGCATATTACGTATACGATGTACTTTACCTGATCGACGGGAGTAGGATAGGTAAGCTTCGAAGGGGAAAGTTTTGATTGGGTTACGAGGACCGCTGACAGAGGGATCGATGGATATTCCGGAAACGGAAAAGCTCGATGTAAACGTACCCTCCGCATTCTCCGACCCTACCGTCCCGTTGATCTTTCTTTCTCTCTTTCTTTTTTTTTCTTTCCCTCTTCCGTACGGCCTTCACGCAACATTCGATGGAAAACCACTGCCGCTACGGTGGTCTTCTCCTCTCTTTTTCGGCCGGAGAAAGGAAAAAGAGAGAAAAAAAACAATTTCGCTAATTTTCCATCGCGTACAAGGGCACTGGGACAACCGCTCTGTGAAATCGACGTGCTTCCCCACCTTCGGGCATTCAGTCGCTCATTCGCGCTTCAAAGCGGACGCCGGATCAAAGGTGCGCCTCGACGTTTAAACGTTTACGGACTAAAACCGTCGAGCCGCGTAAACCCTCCCATGGAGTAACGGCATTCCCTCGTGGATAATTTACGATCTGCGACTTTTCTTTTTCTGGTTGACACAGATGCAATCGAACGTATCCTGTAAATTTGAGAATATTTGATAACTTATAATTTTTGTTTCACAAAATGACGGATGAGTTAAATGATATTATTTGTCACAATTATTATGTAACATTAATTATTTTTTTTTAACTTTTATTGTGATTTGATTGCAACAATATATCCACGATATTTTCAAAAAAGTCAACACAGAGACAGCTTCGAGTTATGTAGCTATCGATAAACTTGTGTTCGAGGAGCGTGTGTGTGAAGCTAGCATATCATTTCGTGGAAGATCATAAATCATTAAGAGTTCTGGCTTTATTTTCAATAGTTCTAGAGTTCTTGATAGTTTAAACAAATAGTTCTGGCGATTAAACCAAAGAAAATGCCTTAGGACAAACTGATATGCCAACTTCACGCAGCATATCACTTTGTCCTACGACGTTTTCCTTATCAATAATTGTTCAAATTTAAAAGATCTATAGTTCTATATGAGTTCTAAGAAGAGTTCTGCCTTCTAAAAGTAAAAAATATCCATTAAAATGAAATAAAACAATTTTTTACCCGTAAAACTCGTATTTTCGAGACTAGAGGTGATATGCTGGCCGAATTTCGAGAGTTCTGATTATTATAAAATAGTTCTCGTGTAGTTCTGGGCATGTACATTGCTTTTCCAAAGAGTTCTGATGAAAGAAATAATTAGAAAATTTTTTAAACAATCATTTTACCCGAAAAACTCGTATTTTCGAGTATAGAGGTGATATGCTGGCCGTATTTCAAGAGTTCTGATTATTATAAAATAGTTCTCGTATAGTTCT
>NW_021851472.1:802392-810587 GCF_003651465.1 Formica exsecta | reverse complement strand
GTAAAATAATTGTTTAAAAAATGTTCTAATTATTTCCTTCATCAGAACTCTTTGGAAAAGCAATGTACATGCCCAGAACTACACGAGAACTATTTTATAATAATCAGAACTCTCGAAATACGGCCAGCATATAACCCCTATATTCGAAAATACGAGTTTTTCGGGTAAAATAATTGTATAAAAAATTTTTTTTTTTCTTTCCCTCTTCCGTACGGCCTTCACGCAACATTCGATGGAAAACCACTGCCGCTACGGTGGTCTTCTCCTCTCTTTTTCGGCCGGAGAAAGGAAAAAGAGAGAAAAAAAACAATTTCGCTAATTTTCCATCGCGTACAAGGGCACTGGGACAACCGCTCTGTGAAATCGACGTGCTTCCCCACCTTCGGGCATTCAGTCGCTCATTCGCGCTTCAAAGCGGACGCCGGATCAAAGGTGCGCCTCGACGTTTAAACGTTTACGGACTAAAACCGTCGAGCCGCGTAAACCCTCCCATGGAGTAACGGCATTCCCTCGTGGATAATTTACGATCTGCGACTTTTCTTTTTCTGGTTGACACAGATGCAATCGAACGTATCCTGTAAATTTGAGAATATTTGATAACTTATAATTTTTGTTTCACAAAATGACGGATGAGTTAAATGATATTATTTGTCACAATTATTATGTAACATTAATTATTTTTTTTTAACTTTTATTGTGATTTGATTGCAACAATATATCCACGATATTTTCAAAAAAGTCAACACAGAGACAGCTTCGAGTTATGTAGCTATCGATAAACTTGTGTTCGAGGAGCGACCAATAATTCCATTAATCAAATCTCGAAGAAACGAAGATGGCGAACAAACGGTTCCCCTAATCTGAATAAGAGACGAACGCGTCATAGACGCATGTATGACCGGTGTGTTATCAGGTGCTCTCAGGGGGGAATGAGATAATGACGGAATATGTCGTAACATATCTTTACTTCCCGCATATACCTTTTTTTTTCTTTCCTTTCTCACGGCGTGCAAGTATATATATGAACACATAGAAAAAGCAATATAAAATTATATTTTTGATTTGATTTACATGAAAGATTAATTAAAATTATTTTAATCCATAAAATTAGACATCTATTGAAATAAGAAATTTTATATGCATTTTATCGATATAAATATCGCGTAAAGTTCATCGATAAGCAGCGATATTCCAACACGAATTACATAGACTATTATTTTTTAATATTTTTTCAATAAATTTCTTCTGTGAAAATAATATTATATATACTTAAAAAATTTGAAGGAAGTTAAAAATCATCGGTTAAATCATATTTAATCTTCTTCTTTAGCGGAAACACGAGCGGTTCCGCTTTCTTCTTGCCTGTTTTTCTGCTTTCGGGCTGGTCGGTCGATTAGACAGCGCCGCGTAAACGCGCTAACCAGCCTTCCTGAATGGATGCCCCTAACATTCTTCCCGTCTTTTTCGGAACGCGGACGTGGACCCCGCCCGCACGCTGCGGACGTTCCACGTGTATGAATGCGTAGTGTAAATAAAATTCCAGACTGCACTCTGTGTTCCCGGAGTGTCGCCATGGAACGCGCTTTCCAGGTGCACGAACTTCCGTTATGGTGTTCCTCTCCGCTCTATCATATATTTCACAAGTAATGTACAGTGTCAGGGGGAATCGCTGTTTATCCGCGAACATTTCGATTTTTTTTTTTCCAATTTTTGTATCTTTGTAGTCGATGTCTAAGCTGTTTTTAAACGCCAAAATTATTCATACAGTGCATAAGATTGTAATTTATACGTGTATATGTATATTAATGGCACAAAATTATTTTTTCCGTAATAAAAAAGGAATAAATCTTGAGATAAAACAAATTTATTATTATAAAGATTTTATATATGGTTTTTTTTTTTAATGAATTATTGCTGCTCAGTTGAGGTATTGCTAACAAGAAACATTGCTATTATGTCGCGAATATATATTACAAAGTGATTTAAAATTTAAATTAATAAATTAATCTTTCTTGCAATCTTATATTGTGTTGAATTTTCAATATAGTAATTTCTAATTATCCTACATATATGTATATTCTTCTACATTCAAAAGTATTTGAATGAGACAAGACGATATAATGAAATTCACGACTGATATTCCTACATTTATCTTAAAGGAAATGATATAATAAAATAAAAATGAAATATTCAATGCATATATTAATTTATCTGTCGAAATCAGCGTGAAAAGTTGAAAGTTTTATCGTAATAATCGCGAAAGGCATGATTTAACGTTGAATCGTGACTGAAATTTATACGTTGAACGGCTAGAATATTTGATAACTAATTATTTAATATAAAATTGGTTATTTTTCCTCGGAATATGTACGATTGACAACGGCTGAGACGAGAATGAGGTCGAAGCTCAAAGTGGCATGAGGAATGGCCGCCCCGGAATCCGTCGGTTCCCGCGCAATTGTTGCGACAATTTAGCGCCGTTGTCTCCATCTTCTTCTTCGTTATCTCGCCAACAAGTTAATCTTTATAAATAGCCCGAGCACAGTTATATTTAATCCTGACCCTCGCGGTCGTGTGCAACTTCCACGCTGATACCTCTCGACTCCGTATTGTCAACGTCGATTCGAGACTTGATCGAAGCATACATAAATAAATAAAAGTGCAATATCCCCATTTTCTGATTTTTAAAAGAGACATTTCGGAAGAATTAGAACAAGAGATACTCTAAACTTTTTATATCCGCGATTCTTGAGAAAATTGAGGCAAAAAGAGACTTTAAACCTTTTATTTTCACATTCATATTTTCATACGTTCAATAAAATATATCTTACATATTTTTTATTCACATTCAAAGTCTTGTAATAATTTGAAATCAATGTTCTTTTTGACCGAAAATTGAATTAGAAATGCTGCGTTTTTATATCTTCTTAAATATTTAAAATATCTTATCTAAAATATATTAATATAAAATTAATATAAAATGTTTTGGAGTAAAAGATTAAATTCCTGGAGTAAAATTCATTGAAAATTAAACGAAAAAAAATGAAGCTTCATTATTTGTTGGGTTATTTGTTTATATCGCTAAAGATTTTGTTGCGAAAAACGGTTTAATTATCTACAACTTAAAAATCTCTTTATATTTCAATATTTCTATTAAAACAAATCAATTTCAAATTGATTAAAGAATCAGTAGAATCACAATTTATTATATATTCTTTTTGTAATAGATTTTTATATTTAAAATTACATGAACTTCTTTTGTGGAAGTTTACCTTTAAAAATTTTACAAGATGAATATTTATACTGATAACTTTCGATGGATCACTCTCTACATTAAAGACTGTATATCTCAATTGGAAGACTAACAAGATTACGATACCATCGTGATATCTCAAAAGTATTAATCTTTCTCACGATGAAGAAGATACGCTCGGTTCGAAATATCTGTCGATCATATATTGTTGAAACTGCGTTTCTATCGCGTTGCTTTCTCTCTCACGCTTCGAGAAGAGTCTCAGCACCGATATTTCTAGTGGTTCTTCGGTCAACCTAATTTCAGACACGACTGGTAATCGATCGTTTCTTAGGCACTACCCCCATTTTCTCGCGAATATATATACATCCATCTTACGCGCCGCCGAATAAATGGCGTCCGACGCGACCGCGCGCCGATCGATCGTTCGGTCCTAATTTTTCGCCTTCTCACACGAGAGACAGGCCCGCGGTATCGATTTTGCGTCGCGTTTCCCGGCTTATCAATGAGAGCACATTGTTTCTGACGAGTAACTCGAGCGATTCTCCAGGCAAGACCTCGAGTAAAATGGCTCATGCGAGAGTTAATCTTAGGGCTCGACCGGCAATAAAACTGGACTGCCCTTACATTCCTGGGTAATGCGCCGTCCGCTATTTTAAGCCCAGGGTTTAATAAACTTACGTCGCTTAATTAGAGCAACATTTCTCCTAACTCGTCTTCTCCTGCGTTTTCATCCGCCTTTTAGCCGACCAACCAGCCGCTCGTCGCGTAATTCGCTAATTTCGTGATTACGATCGATTGTAACCAAAATAATCTCCATGTTTCTTTAAATCTTCTTTAATTTCTTTTGTAAACATTTCTAATATATGGATATATTATAAATAACTACATACATAATAATTAATATTTTAAACTCTGCGTGTAATAATTGTATTTAATTTATGATAAAATAATAAATTAAGAGAGTGAGAGAACAAAATATAATTTTATATAATTTTATCATGACATATAATTAATTCAAAATATTAATTATTGTCTCTATTTATTTATAGCGTTTTGCACGCATCATAATAGAATAATAATTTCGCAAAATTTGAATCAGATTTTGGTCAATCATCATAGTTATAATTTACGATAAATATTGTTTGGCGATTTAAAAATAGGGACAGGAATGTATACACTTGACATATCGTTGTCTAATTTTAGATCAAATGGAAAAAAAATTAACACGATTTTTCAGGGTAGAAATATTTTTATACAACAAACGTGCGTTTACGCATCGCGGGTAATACGTAGCGAGTTGCATGAGTTGCGATTTTTCTGCTTTTTCTGCTCGTTTCTTGAATACTAATACGTGCATCGAAGTCGTATCTCCTGCCTCTGCCTTTCAGTTTCCGCTTGCCTTCCGTCCGGTTTGTTATAAACATGACGTTTTGCATGCTTCTCCAAGCATCGTATTGCTCGTTGCCACGGGTATTTTTATGCAATAAATCGGTAAATTTATTGCGAATCACGAGACCTCGTACTCTTAACTGACGTGTACAAGATTTTGATATAGATATCATTTTATTTAAAACTTTATAACGTGCACATATATATATACCTTAAATTTTACATTCCGTATAATTATAACATGATAAAATACATTAAATAATCTTTTTTACAATTTTAACTTGATTTTTTTTTAATTGTTACGTCATAGATCTTTTTGGACATCAGAATTATATTTAATATAAAAAAAGATGTAGAAAATGATTAAATATTCGATTTCTTGAATTCAAAAAAGGCTATTTTGTTTAATTGTGATATATAAAAGATACATTCTCGGGCTCTGATTTTATTTAGTATCCTATCCCTGAATACCCTATTTGACTTTTTGGCAAATATACTTAACCTAGGCTTTAATTGAAAAGTCCGCTCGGTCTTGATAAAAATGCTTGATAAATGTTGCGACAGAGAGCTTTAAATTTAAAGAGACCAGTTCTAAATTAGTATTCTCTTCGTAAGATCAAAGCGCGCTGCTAATAGTATTTCATTATACTGTTTCGTTACACACGTTCTACGCATCTCGAGGCTAGTTACACGGCGGCTACTTTTAGAACACCACATCCGTCGCGTTATACACGTCTTTTCGACCCGTCTTTCGAATTTCCTCGTCCCCATTCCCGTTAACTCCATCTTACTGTATCGGTAAAAAAAAAAAAAAAAAAAAAAAAAAAAAAAAAAAAAAACGCCACGGGGAGTATATCGCGACGCTTAACTCACGGCACTACGTACGGTATTTCATTCTTACCGTATACGTACCGAGTACGTATACTTTCTCTTTTGTCTTCGATCGTGGCTTCTCCTCCTCCCACATCATAGTCGTCACGTCTCTTTCCGCCCGTGACTTACCACGCAAACTTACGTGCGTGCCGTGCCGCGAGCTGCGCAACGTGTACGCTCAGATCATACTATGATACTATCAATGAATGACTGACTGTCTGGCGTGTGTGACGTGGCCACGCACATTGACCATAATGACTTATCTCTCACTCCCTCCCCTTTCTCTCTCTCTCTCTCTCTCTGTCTCTTTTTTTAATACTTTCCTGGATATTTGTCGTCGTTACGCAAGCACGCGACAAACGTGTTTTTCTGATTCTTTCCCATACAAGCGAGTTTCTCGACTCTATCATAAGAAGATTGTTATTCGAAAAATTATTTCACATTTATGTTCTTTTCTTTCGCAGCACCCACATTTTTTTTTTTATTTATAATATTTTTTAATCATATTTTTTATCTTATAAAAGATATATTGACGTTTAATATTTTTTTATCAAAAAGATGTTAAATACGTCAATACGTTTTTGTGGAGATTTTTATAATCGATAAAAATACATTGAACATAATTATATTTTCGAAATATATTTATGGAACTTGATAATTAAATCGATAAACAATATTGCAAATATCGTTACTCATATCATAAGTCATGATATCACTTTATATGAGATTATTTTCTTACACATTCATTAAACGCTTATATAAGAATATTTAACAACACGTCTACAATAATTAAAAAAATTGAATAAAATCTCAGCACAATTTACAACTCTCGATCACAATTGTTATCATCTCAATATGTCGTTATTACATTTGATACAGTCGCTATAGTTCATCGTCGTTACCATACGTGATAATACATCCGCGGTCAATCACCGTCACGAAAGCGAAATACGGCCGTTCGATAAGCGAGCTCCCAATTGACGGGGTAACGCGATGAAAGGAGATATAAAAGTGCGACCGAAAAAAAAAAGAAAAAAGAAAAAAGACGGGAAGAGAGGAGGACTGAGAAGGATGTATGTATGTAATCGCGAGAGCGAGCGTACTTTTCTTTCTCATACTTTTACGCCCTCCGGCCCCCGCGCGCTCTCTGTCTATCTCTTTTTCTCTCCTCCTTGTCCAATTTCTGTCTCTCTTTCGCACTCGCACGCTCCGCTATATCCGGCGAACATTAACGGCGTAGAGCGTACAACGTTCTCCGCGTACGATGCAATCAATGAATGACGGTATAAGCGCGGCACGCACAGTGACCGTGATGACTTTTCTTATCTGACGTTCTCTTTCCCCTCTCTCCCTCCCCCCTCCCCTCTCTCTCTCTCGCTCTTTTTGTCTGTCTTTCCATCCACGAGCTTTCCGCTCTCGTACTACGCTTCTTTTCCGCTCGGTACACACGCGCACTCGTATTTTCGCGCTCCCTTAGCTCCTTCCTCTGTCCCCCCTTGTCCCCCTTCCTCCCTCTTCTGTTTCTCCTCTTTCGTCTCCTTGTATGCGTATGCCCTCCCCTACTTCCTTCGTCCGGTTTGCGTTTTTCGCGATGCGTATGCTGTCGAGTAGAGTACGAGAAGGAAGTCCCGACATAACGCGTAACGTGTTGCTCGCTTGTTTAATTCGAGGGGGTTTTAAATTTCGCAAAAAATCGAGATATATTCTTGTAGAAGGATATCTATCTAATATGTGCCTTGATATTATTAATTTTTTATTAGGCAATTAAGATTAATTGCTTTAATCTGAGAGAAAATTATACGATAGTTATATTGATAATTATGATATATTTAAATAATTTACAGCTTTACATACAGTTTTAAAAAATACGAACACGTTTCTTTTTTAGCCGATCTATAAATAGTATGATAATATTTATGATACTTTTTGCAAAACACATGAATGGCATAGTATACATAAATATGATGCTATACAATATTAGTAGCACAGAATCTTTTATTCCAAAAATAAAGTATACGTAATTTGCATGAGAATGTTAAACGACACTGCTAAAAAGCAGAGAAAAAAGTATATATCATGTTCCTATTATACATTTTTCTGTGTAATATATATATATATATATAAAAGCAATTCTTTATTTTATTCATAAATATTATTTTTAAGTTTTATGGGTTCACATTCTCTCTTTTTCTCTCTCTGGGATATAATGGATCCTATCTTTCTCCCTGTCTTCCTTAAAACTACACATAAGTCGCAAACGATAGACTAAAAATCGACCGTTGGAGAGAACACTGAAATCGAATTTTTCGCGTGCTCTCTCGACTTCACGTGCTTCTCTTTCCACCTGAATCCTGATAAGAGCCGAGAAAATTCCTTGGCCGATTTCTTCCATTGTCCTCCCTTATCCACCAACTCTCGAAACACCGTGCCAGGAAGCCTCGTCCACGGGATCAGAGACACGGAAAATGTACGTCGTCGGGAGTTGTACGTCGTCCTCATCTTCGTCGTCATCGTCGTCGTCGTCGTCGGTCGTGGGTATCGATCGGTCGCGGGCGTCGGCGTCGGTACCGCTCGGTGGCGCCCCCGTCAGCTCCGGACGGCGGCGACGGCGCTCTGCGTCGCTACCATCCGCCCCTGGGGGGCAGCGGGGGACCGTGCGCAGGAGGCGGAGGGGGGC
>NW_021851472.1:781977-793656 GCF_003651465.1 Formica exsecta | reverse complement strand
CATCCGACCCTGGGGGGCAGCGGGGGACCGTGCGCAGGAGGCGGAGGGGGGCGGGGGGTGCGGTGGGGGGCATCGACACGCAGAGAGCGATCGTGCCTTTGGTGGAGCCGGCAAGAACCCGGCGTGTACGTCGGGCGGCCACGTTAAAAGCGGAATTATTAGTTGGTAGGGTCGCGTTCTTTTGTTCTACAAAATGTCCGGTTTATCATCCTCGTCATCGTCGTCGTCGTCGTCGTCGTCGTCCAGTCTCGGCAAGATGGGTCTTCGCCGAGAGATAGAACATAAGCGAGTCGTGGAAATCGGCAAAGTGCGCGTGAAAAGTGTACGATTGCCGTGGGACTCTCTCGTTTTTCCTTTACTCTCACCCCGGAGTGACGAGAAACGAGCAACACGCGCGAATCGCGAACCTTGTAATCGTCGAGTACACTCGTCCTACCGGCATGTCGCGACTGGAATCCGCGAAGTGTTCGTGGAAATTCGGCCGACACGACACTCGAAACGCTCGAGGATAAGTGGAAAAGTTCAACATTAGACACGACACCACGAGAGAATTCCTATAACGAATGATTGTGACGCGTTTCGAATTAAATGATGCGTGAATTAAATTATACCGGCCCGCATTGTCGGATCGGAAAAAAACGCAGAGTTCACGAGCTATGACATTTCCAGAAGTATATTCGAAAACGTTTCATCTCCGGATCGCAATGCATGGCTGACGTCGCGACATCGTAGGGAGATTCTTGTGAAATACTAGTGCGAACGATATAACTCGGGGATCATTTCCACGGAGGTGATCTCCCGTTTCACGCTTTTTTGTAAAATTCGCAAGGCACGGCGAGAGTGGCAACGAGATGTGTTTGGCCGGCCCACGCATGGCCGTTTCGGCTAAATGATGTCGGAAAATGCCGGCTCCGAGATGCCCGCTCCAGCATCCGGTTCCTCCGACACCTTCCGCCACCGATTTCTTTTACCGGCTAAAGTGGAAAAAGCGGCGGAACGGAACTTTTTCCAGATAAATTCGATCCACCATCAACAAGTTCCCCTTATTAAAGAACTGGGCCATCTCTCTGGGAATAGATTTTAAATGTCATTGATCGCGCGACCTTCGATGGAATTTCTCATACAATTTGTCACGTCATCGCTCCTCGCCATCGCTAAAGTGATCCGGCTATCCTTCAGCTTGAAATGAGTGATCTTCGTCGTGCAATGCGTGCGCGGATCGATTCGCGGAAAATGTGATGTGTGCGTGATTCGAGAGTGCGCGCCCGAAATACGGCGTAGAATATGTTTCGTGGTGCTCGTGGCGCTCGCCGTTATGTGGATATACCTGAAGAAGCTCTTTCCACTTGCCCTCGACTTAAAACAGAGAAGATCATCCATTCCTAGTAAGACCTTTCGCTTTCACCTGGATGTAGTTACGATAATTCGGCGAACCAAACGCAATCTCCGAATCGAAAAGTCACGATTGATTACTCGTTTCGCGGAATAATGGTCTTTGTAATGACAGCCAACTGTTATTCTTTCATGACACGGCGCTAATCGATAATTTATCGAGCTTTCGTTATCATAACTCCAAGAATTTGTGGAGCGAAGTAGATTTTTGCAGATATAATCTTGAAAGGAAAACTGATTCTCTTTATAATATTTTTATCTTTTTCCATAATAGAAAAATTTTATTATCAATCTACATATATATCGCAAATAATGAGTCACAGGATTATGTATTATAAGAAAACAAAGCAAAAAAAATATCTCGGATTCGATGATCCGATATAAAATAAAAATTGTAGAAACAGCCGTCATCCTTCTGTCATACATCAAAACTTTCTCGTTTATTATTAATCATGTAACCCAATTAACTAGTTTCTTGTTTTATTCTATCCTCGCGCGAGTCGGTTTGATTGGCGAAAATAAGTTATGTAATCAGCGTAGTGAGATAACTCGCGAGTAAAGTCGGGCATTACGAAAGAGGAACACGCGTCTCGAATCGTCGTCGACGTTCGCTTCGCAGTCCCGGAGGGTCCATAATGGTTTGTTATTGATCTATCTCCGCGCGCCTTCCTTACACTTTTCTTCTTCCTTTCGTCCTTCGTCTTGCTGCCTTCGTCCATGCCGACAACGTTGGGTGGTATACGAGGGATCCGGGAGGACGCGGTGGGAGAGCCACGGCAGTCCCACACAGGAATTCCGCGTACCCCGCGTACCCCGCACAGATTCCCGAGACTCCGGGGGAGAAAAAAAAACTTTTTTTTTTTTTTTTTTTTTTTTTTTTTTTTTTTTTATCGAGAATCTCGCCGAAAGTTTCTGCGAGAGAAAAAGAGAGGAGAGCCACTGTGAAATATTTCGTGGTCACAGAGCTCGATATGAAGAAAGATGCCTTTTTTTCCTTATGATTGAACTTAATCCCTTTCATTTGACGCACATACACACGCGTCATTATATAATATTCAAATATTTCCAGCTGCTTTTTTTATTATTTATCGTAATTCATTTATAGCTTGCGTTTAATAAAATATATAGTAGTATTTCGGGAGAGACCTTCGATTGAAATAAGATCGATAAAGTCTTTTTCTTTGTATATTTAGTATTATAAGAATATTATTCTCCCATTTTTGTGAGCAAACGAATCTCAAGCTTCATCTGATCCCCAAGATTAAAATAGTCGATTTCAGAAAATATTGTTCCATCTCGTTCACTCTCGTTTTCGATTGAACTGCCAAAACAAATTCCCGGAAGATAAACAAATTCGTACCGGTTATAAGATCACGGTCGATAAGCAACGATTTTATAATTGAGGAACACTGTAATTACAGTTTAAATTTAGACATAATGATAAAATTTTTTGATAACAAAGTAAGAAGGTAAAAGATCATTAGAAAATATGATATTTGTATATATATCCTAAATATATTATATTTTTTTTTTATAATACTACTAAATTGAGTTTGTTAAATACTTTTAACTTTAATAATAATTCGACTAATTATGTTTAGTAAAAAATTTTATTAGTGATGCACGTTATTTATTTTTGAAGTTTTAATTTCCTGTACATGTGTGTACGTTTTTAAAATAGTACTAATTTTTTTATTTACTAAATTTAGTTTTATGTTCGATTATAATTTATGATATCGAGTTTTCTCATATTGTCAATTTTTTTGTTAGAATCGTCAAGTATTAATTATATATAATTTCCTTCCCTTATTCCATCACACGAAAGAGTGCATGTTATACCGGATTTTTCCAATCTATTCCTTCTACCGTACAATATGTTTTCTGGATAGAAGATCGAGCGTGTCTCTAGGAATGATATTAATACCGCATATATAGACGTTACCGTGAAATTCGATCAACCGGAATGGCGATGATTGACGTCACGACTCTACTATCGGAATGCAATTAATATTGCATAAATGAGACCCCCTCCTCTGCAAACTTGTAGCAATTAGCACGATTCTGATCGTACGATGGAATCGCTTGTAATTTGCACACATAATCGCGCAAAAAGTTTTACTCGCCGCATGCGAGAGAGAAAAGTACATTTGAATGCGCACGTGCCGTCTAATATAATTGTGTCTACCGCCACGTATCTTGACGTGCCTCGTAAAATACACCTTTGTCTCCTATACACAGTTAATATAAGGACATTAGGCACCTCGCTAGTATAACCAACGAGCTACGACGCGACTCGCGTGAATAATTCATGCAGCGCCACGATCTAAAAACCTTCTTTTCTAAATTGACATAAGTCAACGCACGAGCTCGTTGTCGATGACGACTTACAGTCGTCGGTATTCGCGAGTGTAGCTACAAAAGCGACTTTATTTTATCATTTGCCGATACAGAAAGAAAGAAAAAGAGAGAGAGAGAGTATACGCTCTACACGTTGTCTGAATAATAAATGCCATCGAGCTACCGCATCGATACCTTCGTACACATATGAGCTTTTCAGCGGAAAGAACGCGATGCGAAGTCAAAGAGAGCGAAGAAGTACCTACTTCACTCTTCGCGAGAGAGGAGACTTTCGCTCGCCAACTGTCCGCTCTTCGTTTAACCCATGATTATCCTGGTACTTGGTACCCACCTGTCATTACGATACATCGTGGCGACACCCATCGAGTTTCGTGCGCCGCTGCGGAAGGGAAATATTTGCCGCGTACTTCCTGATTATATGCCTCCATGGGTAATCACGAATTATGCGAGGAAGAAATGCCCACATTGTAATGTAATGCTAAGCTACTTCCTTCAACAATTTTTCCGGAAATACCCTCTCGAATACTCGATCAAGTAGAAATACCATAACAACTCGTCGCAACTTTTGACACACGCCTCTAAATTTCGATATAATTTAATAAAGTCAGACTTGAATTTTTTTTTTCGGTCTTGAAGGCGATTTTGCAAAATTTTTTTCTTTGAAATCAATCCGCAATTAAATAAGATTTCAATAATATACGAAAATAATCTTTCCATTTCGTGATGATAATGGAAACACCATAATTGGAGTAAGATAGATACGAATTTTCCCTATCGATTGCTATTATGAATTAAACAGTTGGAAATTGTACTAGTTTTAATCTCTGTATTTAAATCACTTACCGAAAATTTATGATATGATACACACACGAGAGTTTATTTTCTCACAGAAAAGTCTGGAAATTGTACAAGCCGGATCATTGCTCGCGTCGCATGATATGACAAGATTGTAATTAAAATGGTAATCACCGGTTCGATAAAATGCCATCTCCATTACAAAGCGCTCAACTACGGAGAAAATATTAATCTACATCCTTGAGCTACATTTCTACGTTTTATAAAAATAATGAAGGTGCTCGGTGAATGACTTCCTTTCGTATGCGGTTTCATCGTAATAACTGCAGAATAAGAGGGCAGTAATTACTTTTCGTGAAACTGTCATGTTTGTCGGATTCATTCTTCGTTTACCCCGTGCTTTGGTTATTACTAACAACGAATAGCAATGACTGCGTTAATTTCTCTTATGACAATTCACGATACGCGATGCTTTGTACAAAATCAATTTTTACTTTTTTTATTAATTTATATATTCACTGTAATCATAATAACAGTATTTCTACGGTAATGCAAACACAATATTGTCAAGCATTCTTTTTTAGATTTTATTCGTACATTTTTTTTTTCTCGATAATTAAACCAAATTACATTTGTCATTTTTTTTTTTTTTTTTTTTAATATAACGAATTAACTTAAAACATTATAATAATTAATTATCTGAATTAATAACGAACTAAATTATCCTTTTGTCGTGATATAATCTATATTATTAGATTTATGTAATATGAACATGAACAACTGTAATATAAAACTATATTAACGGTTCTTGAGCTCTCTTATAATAATTTCTCTCGGGATTTCTCATATTTGCGGAAGCTACTATTTTGCGGATGTAAGAACGTTTAACGAAAGACTGTGTATTACGCTACCAAACTAAGATGTCGTAGGCCTGGATGGCCATGGAACTGGTCGCCGGTAGGCAGTCTGGATATATCGAGGCGAGAGAAGGGTCTTCCTCAGGTTCTTCGGCTTCGATCCAGACGGGGACGACCTCTCCCTCGCCGGAGGAAGGAAGGAAGGACGGACGGACGGACGGAAAGAAAGAGATAGAGATAGAGAAGCGAGCGAGAGAGTGAGACAGAGAGAGAGAGAGAGAAAGATGGGTGCACGCATGACCCTGAACCCAACCGCCGTGGCACCCAACCCCCGGTACAGGGGTGCGAAGCCTCGGGAGAGAGAACTCGAGATAGAACGGACGAAGCAAGGGCGAAAGAGAGGAGACCGCGGTAAGCGAGGGGAGATATACCGTATATACGAAGAAGAGAGGAGTCGAGGAGAAAGAGAGAGAGAGAGAAAGATAGAGACTCCGCCGAGAGAGAGTACAGTTCCCGAGATCAATACTCCCGCGTCTTGCGATCATTCATCTTGCCACGCCCCTCTGCTCTCTCCACACATTCCCCGTCTTTCTCGTTCCCTTTCGTTCATCCCCCTTTTCCCCATCATTCTCTCTCATTCCCCCTCATACTTTCTCTCTTTCATTCTCCTGCTCTATCCCCCAATCTCCCCTTTCCTCACCCTTCGCGTGCCGCGATCTTCATCCCTCTGGTAGCGGCACCCCTCATAGTCGTGGTCGCCGTCATTTGGCGCCCAATCGTGGCGCCTAATACGAATGGAGCAAAGGGGAGAGAACTTTCCGAAGGTCGCAGGAGAGAGGGAAATCCAGAGAGAGACGGATAGAGAGAAAGCGTGATAGCGCATAAGGTGGTGGCTCCGGTTTCCTACGCATTGACTATACACGGTTTTATGGGAAAATGACAATTTCTTAGATTCGTGCATCTTATATACTTAATGCTGTATGTAGTATTTTGTATAAATGAAGACGCGCGTTATTGTGTTAAGAATCATTGTTTTAATCCTATAAATTTTTATCCAAATATATTAAACTTATATTTAAACTTATATTTAAAAACGTATTTTTCTGTGTTTTATATATTTATAAAGTAATATTTAAAGGAATTAATTTGCCTCGAACTTTTACAAAAAATTCATAAAGATATGGACAATAAGAAACAATCTATGAATCAATTCTTGACATGCTAAATAAGTTTTCCCATCAAAAATGAATATTATTTTGTAGCAGAAAAATATTTAGCATATGAAATATCGCGGGAAATGTAATTTATATATTCAGCAAAAATTTAATTTCTTGTAACACTTAAAAATTAATGATCTATACTTTATAATCTTATAAAATAATGTTAAAGTACATTTTATATAAATATTAAACATTTATTACGCGTGTCAAATATAAATATAACAAATGTCGTATATCAAATGTGAAAAGACAAAATATAGATAGATTTTGTTTGATTAGTACATACAAATAATTTTGAAAATCAAAATAGCATACACGTTGACTATGTGTGTTGTTGACGTTTGTTATTGTATCTATTGGCCGTATAAGATGTTTATGTATGACAAATTGTTTACATAACACTGTGCGTACTTATTATGATACCGCGTATATTCAGTTGTCAGTTTTCATCGATCTCTTGAAATGGAAAAATATAACCAGTACAAGAATAAAGTTTGGGAACTCTTTGGGACTGTTTATAACGGTAATACTTTAACCGCTGCTAATTATTACAAAAATTGCATTCTCTAATCGACGCATGAATATCGATATATAGTGAAAAAGACGTTTGTCACATTCGAAATAATCTTCCAGAATTATGTAATATTTCTTTTATATTTCTTACTTGTTTCTTTACGAGCAAGCACCTTCTTGCCAGTTTACTTACACGTAATTATTGACAGAATTAAATGATTGTTTGATGGAACTTGACGGAATAAGCCGTGGATAAAGTTAATATCGCAAAAGGAAAAATAAGAATGCCAAAGAAACATTTCCTATTTCGTATCGCGATATAAAAAAAAAATATATATGGACATATATGAGGCGTTGAATGTAATTTAAATGAATTTTTTTAGCCAAGTTTTATTTTCCACTTGACAATGATAATGAATTAATATACCAAAAGACGATACGAAAGAGATAGTTTCAAAGAGAGTGAATATTTATTGTAGATTGAAAGACTAGTAGAATTCCCTCCCCCCATTCGATCGAACCTCGCGATAAAAAAAAGCTTATAATTGAAGGAACAAAATTTTTAAATGGAGAAATTGATACATTGATCCTCCTTCCGTTGTCCTTTTTTATGATGAGTTCGGTTTCTTTTCGTTTATATTTTCTTTTTTGATCTTATGCCGACGATTCACAGCGAGACGATTTGTGTGTGTTTAAAGATATTGTAAGAAGGAAGGGGTTGCTTCAATTGTTGTGAAAGTAATTCATATTTCGGTGAAACACATTGTAAACGAAATTGAGGTGAATCATGTGATTATTACTCGTTTAAGGAACATTTGGTCTGCCATAACCATTTTAAATTTAAAACCTGCATTTTAGCATGTGTTTTTCTTTGATGCTACAAATATAGTCTTTATGACAATCGTTTCATTAAGATACAATACTCATTTTTTTTTTTATTTATAATATCAGAGTGAATTTATCGAAATTATCCTCGTATGATTGACAAGTATTTCATTGGAAGTAATAAAGTATAACTACAATGTATCTCTTTTTTTCACTCCTATTATTATATAATTTCACTCACAAAAGATATATAAAACATAAGTAGAAAATTTGAAAATAATCAAAATAAAATTTTACTTTAAAACTTTATTAGCAAATTTATTTGTCAAAGAGACCATGATTTTTAAAGAAATACGGGGTACTAATAATCATGCGCTAAAACAATAATGGTTTACCTTTGGTTCATTGCCTTTCGTACTTCTCTAGATAAATATTTTTAAAAAAAAGAAAAGATTGATAGAAATCCGTACTAAGTGGGGATGTAAAAAACGACGAGGAAAATCGAACGGGAAGATCGTAGAACAGGCGAGATGGAGCATATCGAGGAAAAGCGAGGAGATCTAATGTAAGTAGGGACGAGCTCGTTCAAAGTCTCGGAGATGTCCGTGATATCTTTTCCTTTGAATCGTTTCCTCGCTGCTATCGCACCACCTGTCGCTGCCATCGTACTTGTTACATTCGCCAACCCCTCCCCCGTCGCTTCGTTCTTCCGTGGGACAAAAAGAAATCGAATTACGGGCGGAAGACCCGCACACGATCTGTCTACGATCGATTCGGTCATTCTCTCGAGGTCAATGCGAACGATTTCTTACAAGCTCACATTGTTCTTTCGATAGATTTTTTCATCGCTCCTGAGAAATTATCTCGAGAAAATTTATACTTATTATTAAATAATAAATACTATTTATATTTATTATTTATTTTTATTTTTTGAAAAATGAAAACTAATTTCCAATTTAACTTAGGATAAACGTAGAAATTATTTTCGCATATTTACGCAGCATAAGAATCTGAGCTCATTAAGATCCTAATTACAGTTTTTATTTCTGAATACATGCTCGTTAAGCTAACTAACCTTAATTCGATGACAAATCTAACAGATTTAGTCTGTGACATATTGTAAAAAAATATTCTCGAGTATTTACGAGTAAAATGTTTAGTCCTTATTAAAAAATTTAATATAGTACATTGTAGTACAATAATTACTATCTCTATTCGCGATAAGATATTTTCCACGATGTGTTATTACTAATTTTGGATTTATCGAATGTGCAGGGATGGAAGCAGAGGACGACGAGGAGATCAGTGACAGTAATGAGAGATCCGACGAATCTAGCGAAGTTTGGGACTGTGTCGGGGGCGGGGGCGGAGGTGACGAGGGCGGAGGAGACGAGCAGCTCTTTCAGATCAGCCGGCTGCAGCAACACGCCACCTCGGAAACTAGCTTCAACCGGTGAGTAATTCGCATTCTTGTTATCGCCCGTTTATTAAAAAATTCGTCATCTATGTCGTATCTACTTCATCCCTCTCGCTTTGGCAAACCCCTCACATTATATACGGAAAAATACAAGTATTGGCCGTATAACTGAGCATATAAGACAGACATATACACGCAGACACGGAGCTTCCTCTCAGCGATCGTGATATTCGCATGGATAAGAGTACCATTACGTCGTACATCGTGCGAGAGATCGCTGCCGATTAATCTTTTAAACGCATAGCGCAAGAAGATTGAGCCGAAGTGTCGCTATGCAATATCAGCATTTCTACCTTTCGCTTTGCCCGTCATTATTTTGCGCTTTAACCCACTCGATCTCTCTTAATTACGTATTAAATAATTCACTCGATGCTGATCCAGTAGTTCCTTTTATTAGGGCTGGAAATATTTACAGTATGTTTTTATATATTCGATTATACGAAGTAAAATGCTGAGGAAAAACATACAGAATAATTCCATAATATTTAAGTAGATAGATTATTATCGTTATTAATGTATTTTATTATTACATTAATCAGACACTGATTAAATCTCATTCTGTCCGATTAGTCACAGATTAAAAAGTATAATATATAATAGATGATTATATTATGTGATTAAAAAATAATAGATATTAGTCTCACACTCATTAAATTATTTAATCAGATTTATACGTAAAACTTTCAAGTAGTATCCGCGTGTATAAAAAATATTTTCTTAAATAATTTTTTTCTTGAAACAAACCCCAGAAAATTATTATTTAAATAGAAATTAGTTGAGGCGTAATATTTTGTCTAAAAAATATCCCAAAATTTTTCTAACAAGTCAAAGATCATTTCCTGGTGAACGAGATTCACCGAAAAACAAAATGCATATCTCGACGCATTCGTATAAAGGAGAGATTCTAACGAAATCGTGCGTAATGCTTGCTCGAGAGAATCGTTCCGCCCTTTTCCAAGTTTCCGCCGCCAAGAGAGTTTAACGAACTCTCTCTCTCTCTCTCTCTCTCTCTCTCTCTCTCTCTCTCGTTTAGGAACGCCGTACTTTCCCCAAATTTCCCGAAATGCCTATTTTCAGTCCCCTATTCTTCCGCCGCCAGACGGCTCGTATCGCGTCGCAGACAGAACTCGCTCTCGAGAAACGGTATTACCTATCTCTGCCTACCTATTACCGAGAGGAAGAAAAAGAAGAGAGGAAGCCGGTGCTATGCACGCGTATACGATTCGGACGTTGCGAGTGCGGGGACCGGCCAAATATACGCGGTGCGTCAGCGTCGCGGCGCGCGGCGTCGCGTCCTCCCTTCCTGCGCCGTTTCAACTGCCGGGCGCCTCGTTTGAGGTCAACGTCATCCGGCCTCTCTCTCTCTCTCTCGCTCTCTCCCTCTCTCTTGTACGCGCGCGACTGTCCGCACCCTCTCACCCCCTGTCTCCCTTCCTTCTCTTTGCGGTATCCTTTGTAACGTCCCTTCCCCTATCTATCTCTCTCTCCCTTTCTCGCTCTTTCGTTTTCTTCATTTGTCTTCGTTCGGGACATTCGGACGCGTCTCGGATGAGCGAACTTTGAAACAAGCATACGCTCCTGTGCTCTCGCAAATACACGAGGTCACCGTTATCGTTGTAATATTGAAGAGCTAATGTAAAGAAGACTATAAGTGCCAGACAAATAAAAAGCCAGTAAATAATTCCTTTTATTTTGGAGAGGCGTGGAAATTATGAAGATATACACATTTTTCATATTTTTTAGTATGTATCTTATTTTTAAATAGTCTCATAAATGGCATATGTCAATTTTTATAGCATTTTTACAAGATTTTCTTAGAAATAATCGGCGAAGAAGTGGCTATGTATTGCACATTCGATGATAAAATATGGAAAATATATAACGTATGAATATTTTCGTTATAAAAGAGTAATATTCCGAGTGAATAATGTGTTCAGTGTGTTTCATCTTAAATCTTCAAGTATTTTACTGGCTGAATTATTGCGATAAAAATCTCGGTGCTCTTATTAAAAATTCCAGGAATTATTACGCGTAACTGCAGGAAAAATATAAATCTTTTACGGTAGAAGGATTTTCGATTCGCCTTGCGGTTAAGTGGACCTAGGCAAAAAGCGGAAATAGCGTGCCGCCCCAGTCGTCGTTAAAACTGCCGTTGGTTTGCGGTTAAGTGGACCTAGGCAAAAAGCGGAAATAGCGTGCCCCCCCAGTCGTCGTTAAAACTGCCGTTGGTTTTTTTTTTTTT
>NW_021851472.1:769606-777767 GCF_003651465.1 Formica exsecta | reverse complement strand
GTTTTTTTTTTTTTTTTTTTTGCAAATTGTAGCCGATGCACGAGATGCCGTACTGGAAACATTAGCATACGCGATCGAACATAATCGAGCCTTCCGCGAAAGGATGCGTAGGATATTCAGAGAGATGTCCAGGTAGTTCGCACGTTGTCCTCGAAGTTTATAATCCTTTTATAGCATCTACAACAAAAAAAGAAAAAAATAAATAAATTTGACGGATTTAACGATTTTTAATATGAATCTAGCAAATTAAAAGATTTATATATTTCTTTTATAAATTCTTTTTTATTTTGACGTAATTAAAGTATATTTATAGCCCCTCGATAATATTTGATATAAATCGATCAAACTAAAGTTATCTTCAAGTTGGCAGAAACAAGATATTTCTCGTGGATCGTAGTTGCGTGTCGCCGGTTGCTCTAGTATTCTGCAGCGTGTAATTAAAAGCGTGTTTCGTAACCACTCACACGTTCTCGGACGGTTTCCGATTACCCACGGTTAGGGACAACGTGCGCGAATTACGCGCTTACGGGATTCCACGTGTAACCGTGTAGTTTCTTCCGGTGTAAATGAGCCCGGGAGAACGTGGAAACCGAATGTTCTCACGTGTTCACGATGAAGGAGGAATGTGGTTGCATATATACTTCTTTACCGTGAAATACACCTTGTTAAATTAAATATTAAATTCGTTTTTATCATATATACATATATTAAGAATTAATGGCAAGCTAATAAAAAAAAAAAAAAAAAACTGAAATTTCTCGTTAAAAGAGCTGCACTTTGAGAAGAATATCGCTCTCTTTTTTACAAAAATCAAAACCACCCGTGTCATACCCATTTTTATCCTCTGTCATAGGGATCTGGATATACATCATTCTCTTTTTACAAAAGCCGAATTTATGCAGTAACGAATAAGTGAAGCTATAGATTGATGTATAGCGCGGGACGCAGTTTTTCACCGTATAGTTTTTCCTTATTACATAATCCCAATCTCGATTCTCCGCATTGCGATTCTGTAAAAAGCCGCGGTTAGCTCCTTGGATTTCCACAAATCCAATGAATTTCAAATAAACCCGCTTCTCATGGCCACTTAAGATTATTGACATTTGCCGTGGCGACGTTTGAAATGCCCGACGCGTTTCCATAATCCGATTCAATTAAAAAGAGGACGCTCAAGAGGGATGGGAAGGGAGGGAGAGAAAGAGAAAGAGAGAGAGACGGTTCGGAGAATCGGATCAATTTTTTTTTTTTTGCAAATTGTAGCCGATGCACGAGATGCCGTACTGGAAACATTAGCATACGCGATCGAACATAATCGAGCCTTCCGCGAAAGGATGCGTAGGATATTCAGAGAGATGTCCAGGTAGTTCGCACGTTGTCCTCGAAGTTTATAATCCTTTTATAGCATCTACAACAAAAAAAGAAAAAAATAAATAAATTTGACGGATTTAACGATTTTTAATATGAATCTAGCAAATTAAAAGATTTATATATTTCTTTTATAAATTCTTTTTTATTTTGACGTAATTAAAGTATATTTATAGCCCCTCGATAATATTTGATATAAATCGATCAAACTAAAGTTATCTTCAAGTTGGCAGAAACAAGATATTTCTCGTGGATCGTAGTTGCGTGTCGCCGGTTGCTCTAGTATTCTGCAGCGTGTAATTAAAAGCGTGTTTCGTAACCACTCACACGTTCTCGGACGGTTTCCGATTACCCACGGTTAGGGACAACGTGCGCGAATTACGCGCTTACGGGATTCCACGTGTAACCGTGTAGTTTCTTCCGGTGTAAATGAGCCCGGGAGAACGTGGAAACCGAATGTTCTCACGTGTTCACGATGAAGGAGGAATGTGGTTGCATATATACTTCTTTACCGTGAAATACACCTTGTTAAATTAAATATTAAATTCGTTTTTATCATATATACAAATATTAAGAATTAATGGCAAGCTAAAAAAAAAAAAAAAAAAAAACTGAACAAATCAGCTATATTAAAAGTTAATAAATCTTAATACATTTCAAGATTCATGAATTTGACATTTCGATAATAATAGATAAATTATTTTTAGCTTTTTAAAATATAAGATTAATAATTAATTTATGAATTAAAAATTTTCTTTGCAGAATTAAAATTTTATTTTCATAAATCTTTGTGTCGTACAGTTAAAATTGTGATGTAGTCACTATAAAAAAGTTAGTTTGATATAAAATAATATTTGCGATTTGAAGATTACATTATATTCAAATTCTACAGGGCAAATCTTTAGTTTATAAATTAATTATTAATTTTATATTTCGAAAAGCCAAAAGTGTGCTTTTTGCGCAATATCAAATTCATGAATATCGAAATGTATGAGATTTATTAACTTTTGACGTAGCTGAACCGTCCAGTTCTTCCTTAAACCCCATGGCAATATCTCTTTATTCTGAAAGCATGCTGAGCGCGCGAGAGCACATCCTCCTGACACTTTGATCTTTATTCGCGTCGCTTGACGCGACCGTTTGACTTTAACTCTCTGTTTACCTCGATTATATACATCAGATGACACGAGTAAAATTCGGCGTTCTAAGCTAAGCTAAATTTATCGTGGAACGCACAAGATCCTTTGTTCTCATATACGTTGTTAATGCGTTACGCCATTCGTTCAGCCCAACTAATTTGCAATATCGGGACGACCTGGCGATCCCCGTGTTCCGAGAAATGAGGATTGGTGACGGGCGAGTGGAGTCATTATTATCGGCTAACACTTTCGGCGTCGCGACGCAGTTCCGTGAAACGCACGTCATGCGTGCATGGGAAATATTTCGGAATACCGAACGAGTTAGAGAGGGACGTCGGGGCCGGCACGACGGGTTTGTTCGGATGGTACGCCGTGTCGGTGTGCACGACATCGACCGGCAGACGAAACAAAATACTGCTAAAATTAATCCAGGCCTTAGGTCATGTCTGCAAGGAGTCTAGACGACGACGACAACGATAGCGATGAGGACGACGCAACTCGTCGCCGAAAGTGGACCGAAGCGTGTGGGCGCGAGATACTTTAACGAGTTCTAGTATTTCGACACATTTCTGACTTCCCGCTGTACGCTCCCACTCCCTTTCCATCGCGTCTGTGCTCCTTCTTTTTCGCTATATTTATTACATCTGCTCCTTTCCTACATTAGGATTGTTGTTTGTCTAGGTAGCACGATAGAAAAGTTTAGGAATTTTCTTTTCCATTGGAACAACTAGAAGAGACGATTAATAAATTACCAAAATTTTTTAATTTTCGTTTTTATATTAATAATTCTCCGAGAAATATCTAATTGCAAAGTAATATTTTTTTTATGTTTGTTTTAATTTATGTATATAATAACAAGTTTAAAGATAAAAGGGGTAAAAGAATAAAAAAATATATTACGATTTTTATATGCAACAATTAAATACTTTCATATCATTCATGTTATCTTGATTTTTGCCTTTCCCTTTTTTTATTCTCTCTAATTTTTTAAACGTTCTTTTATCATTTACACAATTTTATTTTAATGGCACTATTAGAGGGATGAAGTGAAACTTATTTTCGCTCTTCGGTTGTTGAAATTCAATAGCTTGCCAGAGAGCTTTAGAGCTCTCATCCCCTATGAATCCGTAAGTTACGTAAAAGTCACTTATGTAAATTTAAAATCGACGCGCAGGGCTTTTTATTTATTTAACTTTTTATTCATATCTATTAATCCCACTCTCGTACAATTTACGAAGTATTATGCTCGAGTAATTCTTTTTTCTCCATAAAAAAGAAAAAGAAAGACCGCGTTATAAAACTGTGCTATATTAAGAAATATCGCTAGACTATTCACCGTTGCACGTGGGCGTCGAAATTCTAATTTTATTGTAAATCGTCGTCAGTATATACGCCACACGACACAGTCCTTTATCGCAGATTATAACCCTCTAACGTGCACGCCATGAACTCGATTTGCACTGTTAGCGATGTGAACCAGAAGCGTCGAAATTTGGTTCGACGATGATTGAGTCGATTCCGACTCGGTCGTCGAATATTTGCCATGTCGTGCCTTCTATTGCCGCTGCGTAGAACAGATAATACGGACATTGTTCGGTGTGAACACAGCTTTCGGCCAGATGGCACGATTTTCCGACCGTCAAACCCCCGCGCTTTTGCTTTTTCTGCGCTCGCTGTTGATTGTTGCTCGCTTCCGCTTTTCATTTGCAACATCGTTACCCGATGAGAAATTGACGATTATCCAGAACGTCATACACACATTCGTTTATTTATTTATTTATAATATTACATTGTCGCATGAATGTATCCATTACGGAAATAGTGCAGTTGATTTCGAGAAAGAGACGGAAATGATATAACAAGCGCTCGTTAATTACAGAGTTCCAAGAAATCACTGTTATTCGTGCAATTTTATCGTTTATAACATCGGTGTCCAGTGCTTCAATTAGCAAAAATAAGCATCTGCCATAATTATGACGTTTACATGGGATGGGTCGACAATTATCGATAATAGATTAATTCTTTGGCATGATCCGCGATTTTATGCTTTGATAAGACTTTAAGTCATTTTTAAGGATAGAGATTGTGGAAAGGTTACGACTCGGTAACGTCACCTTTAATAGCACCACGAGATTGCATGATATTGCGCGACGTAAAGCAACGAAACGTAGCACATTGGCCGCTGCGAATTTTCTAGCACGATAAACGTTGCACACTATGTCAATATGTTGCATGCGCAAATAACGCGTATTTACGATGAGCCGTGATGCGTGAAAAATAGTTGTTCGTCTATATCGCATGTCGCGCCCGTACAATGGAAAACGTTGCGAAGGATTGCCTTTTCAGAAATCGCAGATAGAAGATAGGAGAGCGAACGCTCCTTTCAAAGCTCCTTTTCGAATCACGCGATTGATTGGAAAAATTGAAGAAAATGCGGACGAAGAAGAGTACGAAATGTCAGGGATCTATAATTATTTTTTTGTTAAGAGAATCTCGAAAAAAATCATAAGATCGATCGAAGCTGGTCGAGGTCTTCGTCCTTCGACCATCTGCTGGTCTCGTTCTTTCTACTTTCTGGTCGTTTCCTCTCATCTTCTAGCCGCGTTCTTTTTTTTTTTCCGCGTCTCTATACCTTCATTCAGAGGCCTAATACCGTCGTACGTTAATAACTACTCAAGACTGTCGCGAGACGAGCAGCGTTGTTTAATATGACGATATTATTGCCCTTACATCTGCCACGGAAAATGGTCATTAAGGAGCTCTTGCCTCATTAACGTTGTCACGATAACGTAGAAAACGCAAGCTGGTAAACTTTTAATAACGCGTTCTCGTCGATTATCGCTTACTCGCTCATTGCTGGATCTGCGTTCCTCCTTGGAAATTTTGCGTGTATGCGTAAACAGCCTTAACCGTTTTATTCAGGTTACACTTGACAAAATTAAACGAATACACGTTGTTTTACTTACAAATGAACCTGTTATGTGCAAAAATGAAAATTACATGATTTAAATTACATTTAAATTAAAAGCAATTTTTGATAAGATTTATGTATGCTTAGAATCGTGTTGTAAAATATATTCGGAAGAAAATCTTGAGAAAAATGTGCACGGCTATTTCTTCCATGTGATGCGCCAAGGGGGGGGGGGGATTAAGGAATCGACGAGGTTAACGAAGAGGAAGCTGCGGCGAGGGTAGCGCCAACGGAAACAGCTACGAAAACAGTCGCGTCACCGGCAGCAGCCGGCTTTTAGGTCTTTGCTCTCTAGTGCAACTTCTCGCTTTGTGTCTGTCCCGTTCGTCTCTTCTGGTCCCGGCAGGGCCGGGTGTTTTTTCGAATGTCGATTAAAACATTCGCGCTTTATAATAAGGAAATTACCTACATATCGGCGGGAAAAATTAATTGATTAAAACACGAATAAAATGAAAACTTTTTTTTATTTATCGTATCACATGTTTTGAATGTATTAAATGTTCGATTTTGTGGAATATTAATACGATTTTTTGCGCTTTGAACAAAGTCGATGTCTCGAGCCAGAAATTTCACTAAATCTGTCGAATAAATGACATATTTTTTTTTCTTTAATTTTTTATAAGACTGCAGCGAAAGATTAATGTAGTCCGATAGATAAAGCTAAAGAGTTATTATCGGCAGTCAATACGTTCAAATAACTTCATCGCAGCTTCCATGTGCCTATTCAATTTGTTACAGCGTATCGACAACCATTTTGATTTGCGCGATATTTACGCGAAAATATTTCTGATCCGGTCATTTTAAAATAAAACCAATTATATATTTTTCCTTGATATAAAAGATATTAAACGATAGAGATACTCTCTCTCTCTCTCTCTCCCCATTTTTTTAAATGTGATTGTAAAAATTAATTACGAATAAATATTAAAAATAATTTCGTCTTTTTTAAAATTATTTTGAAAAATCTTGTAAAAGTCATTTCGATAATTACGAAGAGAAAAGTCTTTATTGCGGATTAATCTATAAAGAGATCAAATTATCTATAAGCAATTCCTAAAATTAAAAAAAATTATATTCTTTACAAAAATTTTATCATTATTCGTAAAGTGTCAATAGCAGTCTTAATATTGATAAGTGAGTATTGGTCATCTGTCGCGGTGGTCATTCTTGTCCCCGAAACGAGGGCTTGGGGTGCTTGATGCTCCGGTTACGGCAGTGGCTGCCTGTCTCTCTCTCCACATCCTCCGCACCACCGGCATCGCCGGGAGTAATCCGTGTGCATTTACGACCCTCGCCGCGCGCACGGCCGTAACAACGTACATGCGTGTCGGTGAGGGGCAGGTGTGTACACTCGGGTAGAAACGAGACTTATCCGTGGGGAGAGAGAAGAGTGACGAAAAAGAGAGTGAGAGAGAGAGAGAGAGAGAGAGGGAGGGGGAGAGGAGGAGTAGCGCGTGCCGCCGTCGACCATCCGGAGGCCAGGTGTAGCCTTTATCCATTTTACTCGCGTTTGTTACCCTCGGACCTCTACGATTCCGATGCACCCTCTGGGTCTCGCCGCTTCTGGGGCGCCCTTCGGCCGATGTGAACGTACGGGAAAAGCAACGAAAAGAGAGAGGGAGAGGGAGAGAGAAAGAGAGGAAAAAAGTTGCAGCGATCAACGACCATCCTTTGGAACACTAGCTTCGAGATGCGAATTTACACACCGCGCCCATGCAAACACGCGCGCGAACCATAGCCCCGTGCCATCGTGCGTTTTTATTTTCTCCCCATTTAAATTTTAATGTTTAATTCGTAATGTTATGTAAATTTGTAAGACGTTTTGCGTTTCTACAGATTTTAGATTTGTCACAGCCGCCAGCTGTGTGGGATTAGGACTTTGATTAATTATTAAAGCGATTCTGCGTGAATAAATTCGATTAAATGAATTGGAAACATTTATTATTGTTTCAAGAACATACAAATACATATTTCAAGCAGAAAGTCAGTTTGAATAAACGCACGCGATTAAAGCATGACCATTTAAAATACATGTGACAGAACGAACATAATGAGCGTAGACACGAGAAGGTTTAATTGATGCTAGAATATAAAGCGGAAATTTTTCTCGAATGTATCGTTAATATGCAGCACAAGATTGGAATCGATAACGAGAGGACGACGGGGCGAAGATCGGTATTGTTCTGTAATTTCGGCGAGAGATCGTAGGAAATAGGCACCACCTGGAATTTCAAAAATCCACTCCAGCTGTCGTGTCTGGCGCGATCGACGAGTCTAATCCCAGAGCAGCGCGAGGGGGATAATCACGCTCCCCTTCGTCGTCCTTTTCGTCGTTTCCCCCCGTCGTTTCACCCCCTCGGAGCGGCACACGCCCACGCGGAAATGACGCCCGCCCCTAAAGTAATCTACGTGACCCCCAATAACGATCTATTCGAGGAGCGTTCTAACAACGCTGCCGATTTTCCTCTCGATCTCGTCATATCGGACGCGAATCTTTCCATTCGAAGATTAGAATAAGAGCATTTTTGAAAAGGAAAAGAGTGAATTTCGTGAATACGTCTATTTAATTATATGCAGATTTTTCCATTGTTATTTTTTTTTTTTTTACGCAAATAATTAGGTTATTTTGCTCAATTATAAAGAGCCTCTGATTCTATATTTATTATATAATGATAAATGATATAAA
>NW_021851472.1:756095-766313 GCF_003651465.1 Formica exsecta | reverse complement strand
TAAAAAAAAAAAAAAAAACTGAACAAATCAGCTATATTAAAAGTTAATAAATCTTAATACATTTCAAGATTCATGAATTTGACATTTCGATAATAATAGATAAATTATTTTTAGCTTTTTAAAATATAAGATTAATAATTAATTTATGAATTAAAAATTTTCTTTGCAGAATTAAAATTTTATTTTCATAAATCTTTGTGTCGTACAGTTAAAATTGTGATGTAGTCACTATAAAAAAGTTAGTTTGATATAAAATAATATTTGCGATTTGAAGATTACATTATATTCAAATTCTACAGGGCAAATCTTTAGTTTATAAATTAATTATTAATTTTATATTTCGAAAAGCCAAAAGTGTGCTTTTTGCGCAATATCAAATTCATGAATATCGAAATGTATGAGATTTATTAACTTTTGACGTAGCTGAACCGTCCAGTTCCTCCTTAAACCTCATGGCAATATCTCTTTATTCTGAAAGCATGCTGAGCGCGCGAGAGCACATCCTCCTGACACTTTGATCTTTATTCGCGTCGCTTGACGCGACCGTTTGACTTTAACTCTCTGTTTACCTCGATTATATACATCAGATGACACGAGTAAAATTCGGCGTTCTAAGCTAAGCTAAATTTATCGTGGAACGCACAAGATCCTTTGTTCTCATATACGTTGTTAATGCGTTACGCCATTCGTTCAGCCCAACTAATTTGCAATATCGGGACGACCTGGCGATCCCCGTGTTCCGAGAAATGAGGATTGGTGACGGGCGAGTGGAGTCATTATTATCGGCTAACACTTTCGGCGTCGCGACGCAGTTCCGTGAAACGCACGTCATGCGTGCATGGGAAATATTTCGGAATACCGAACGAGTTAGAGAGGGACGTCGGGGCCGGCACGACGGGTTTGTTCGGATGGTACGCCGTGTCGGTGTGCACGACATCGACCGGCAGACGAAACAAAATACTGCTAAAATTAATCCAGGCCTTAGGTCATGTCTGCAAGGAGTCTAGACGACGACGACAACGATAGCGATGAGGACGACGCGACTCGTCGCCGAAAGTGGACCGAAGCGTGTGGGCGCGAGATACTTTAACGAGTTCTAGTATTTCGACACATTTCTGACTTCCCGCTGTACGCTCCCACTCCCTTTCCATCGCGTCTGTGCTCCTTCTTTTTCGCTATATTTATTACATCTGCTCCTTTCCTACATTAGGATTGTTGTTTGTCTAGGTAGCACGATAGAAAAGTTTAGGAATTTTCTTTTCCATTGGAACAACTAGAAGAGACGATTAATAAATTACCAAAATTTTTTAATTTTCGTTTTTATATTAATAATTCTCCGAGAAATATCTAATTGCAAAGTAATATTTTTTTTATGTTTGTTTTAATTTATGTATATAATAACAAGTTTAAAGATAAAAGGGGTAAAAGAATAAAAAAATATATTACGATTTTTATATGCAACAATTAAATACTTTCATATCATTCATGTTATCTTGATTTTTGCCTTTCCCTTTTTTTATTCTCTCTAATTTTTTAAACGTTCTTTTATCATTTACACAATTTTATTTTAATGGCACTATTAGAGGGATGAAGTGAAACTTATTTTCGCTCTTCGGTTGTTGAAATTCAATAGCTTGCCAGAGAGCTTTAGAGCTCTCATCCCCTATGAATCCGTAAGTTACGTAAAAGTCACTTATGTAAATTTAAAATCGACGCGCAGGGCTTTTTATTTATTTAACTTTTTATTCATATCTATTAATCCCACTCTCGTACAATTTACGAAGTATTATGCTCGAGTAATTCTTTTTTCTCCATAAAAAAGAAAAAGAAAGACCGCGTTATAAAACTGTGCTATATTAAGAAATATCGCTAGACTATTCACCGTTGCACGCGGGCGTCGAAATTCTAATTTTATTGTAAATCGTCGTCAGTATATACGCCACACGACACAGTCCTTTATCGCAGATTATAATCCTCTAACGTGCACGCCATGAACTCGATTTGCGCTGTTAGCGATGTGAACCAGAAGCGTCGAAATTTGGTTCGACGATGATTGAGTCGATTCCGACTCGGTCGTCGAATATTTGCCATGTCGTGCCTTCTATTGCCGCTGCGTAGAACAGATAATACGGACATTGTTCGGTGTGAACACAGCTTTCGGCCAGATGGCACGATTTTCCGACCGTCAAACCCCCGCGCTTTTGCTTTTTCTGCGCTCGCTGTTGATTGTTGCTCGCTTCCGCTTTTCATTTGCAACATCGTTACCCGATGAGAAATTGACGATTATCCAGAACGTCATACACACATTCGTTTATTTATTTATTTATAATATTACATTGTCGCATGAATGTATCCATTACGGAAATAGTGCAGTTGATTTCGAGAAAGAGACGGAAATGATATAACAAGCGCTCGTTAATTACAGAGTTCCAAGAAATCACTGTTATTCGTGCAATTTTATCGTTTATAACATCGGTGTCCAGTGCTTCAATTAGCAAAAATAAGCATCTGCCATAATTATGACGTTTACATGGGATGGGTCGACAATTATCGATAATAGATTAATTCTTTGGCATGATCCGCGATTTTATGCTTTGATAAGACTTTAAGTCATTTTTAAGGATAGAGATTGTGGAAAGGTTACGACTCGGTAACGTCACCTTTAATAGCACCACGAGATTGCATGATATTGCGCGACGTAAAGCAACGAAACGTAGCACATTGGCCGCTGCGAATTTTCTAGCACGATAAACGTTGCACACTATGTCAATATGTTGCATGCGCAAATAACGCGTATTTACGATGAGCCGTGATGCGTGAAAAATAGTTGTTCGTCTATATCGCATGTCGCGCCCGTACAATGGAAAACGTTGCGAAGGATTGCCTTTTCAGAAATCGCAGATAGAAGATAGGAGAGCGAACGCTCCTTTCAAAGCTCCTTTTCGAATCACGCGATTGATTGGAAAAATTGAAGAAAATGCGGACGAAGAAGAGTACGAAATGTCAGGGATCTATAATTATTTTTTTGTTAAGAGAATCTCGAAAAAAATCATAAGATCGATCGAAGCTGGTCGAGGTCTTCGTCCTTCGACCATCTGCTGGTCTCGTTCTTTCTACTTTCTGGTCGTTTCCTCTCATCTTCTAGCCGCGTTCTTTTTTTTTCCGCGTCTTTATACCTTCATTCAGAGGCCTAATACCGTCGTACGTTAATAACTACTCAAGACTGTCGCGAGACGAGCAGCGTTGTTTAATATGACGATATTATTGCCCTTACATCTGCCACGGAAAATGGTCATTAAGGAGCTCTTGCCTCATTAACGTTGTCACGATAACGTAGAAAACGCAAGCTGGTAAACTTTTAATAACGCGTTCTCGTCGATTATCGCTTACTCGCTCATTGCTGGATCTGCGTTCCTCCTTGGAAATTTTGCGTGTATGCGTAAACAGCCTTAACCGTTTTATTCAGGTTACACTTGACAAAATTAAACGAATACACGTTGTTTTACTTACAAATGAACCTGTTATGTGCAAAAATGAAAATTACATGATTTAAATTACATTTAAATTAAAAGCAATTTTTGATAAGATTTATGTATGCTTAGAATCGTGTTGTAAAATATATTCGGAAGAAAATCTTGAGAAAAATGTGCACGGCTATTTCTTCCATGTGATGCGCCAAGGGGGGGGGGGGATTAAGGAATCGACGAGGTTAACGAAGAGGAAGCTGCGGCGAGGGTAGCGCCAACGGAAACAGCTACGAAAACAGTCGCGTCACCGGCAGCAGCCGGCTTTTAGGTCTTTGCTCTCTAGTGCAACTTCTCGCTTTGTGTCTGTCCCGTTCGTCTCTTCTGGTCCCGGCAGGGCCGGGTGTTTTTTCGAATGTCGATTAAAACATTCGCGCTTTATAATAAGGAAATTACCTACATATCGGCGGGAAAAATTAATTGATTAAAACACGAATAAAATGAAAACTTTTTTTTATTTATCGTATCACATGTTTTGAATGTATTAAATGTTCGATTTTGTGGAATATTAATACGATTTTTTGCGCTTTGAACAAAGTCGATGTCTCGAGCCAGAAATTTCACTAAATCTGTCGAATAAATGACATATTTTTTTTTCTTTAATTTTTTATAAGACTGCAGCGAAAGATTAATGTAGTCCGATAGATAAAGCTAAAGAGTTATTATCGGCAGTCAATACGTTCAAATAACTTCATCGCAGCTTCCATGTGCCTATTCAATTTGTTACAGCGTATCGACAACCATTTTGATTTGCGCGATATTTACGCGAAAATATTTCTGATCCGGTCATTTTAAAATAAAACCAATTATATATTTTTCCTTGATATAAAAGATATTAAACGATAGAGATACTCTCTCTCTCTCTCTCTCCCCATTTTTTTAAATGTGATTGTAAAAATTAATTACGAATAAATATTAAAAATAATTTCGTCTTTTTTAAAATTATTTTGAAAAATCTTGTAAAAGTCATTTCGATAATTACGAAGAGAAAAGTCTTTATTGCGGATTAATCTATAAAGAGATCAAATTATCTATAAGCAATTCCTAAAATTAAAAAAAATTATATTCTTTACAAAAATTTTATCATTATTCGTAAAGTGTCAATAGCAGTCTTAATATTGATAAGTGAGTATTGGTCATCTGTCGCGGTGGTCATTCTTGTCCCCGAAACGAGGGCTTGGGGTGCTTGATGCTCCGGTTACGGCAGTGGCTGCCTGTCTCTCTCTCCACATCCTCCGCACCACCGGCATCGCCGGGAGTAATCCGTGTGCATTTACGACCCTCGCCGCGCGCACGGCCGTAACAACGTACATGCGTGTCGGTGAGGGGCAGGTGTGTACACTCGGGTAGAAACGAGACTTATCCGTGGGGAGAGAGAAGAGTGACGAAAAAGAGAGTGAGAGAGAGAGAGAGAGAGAGAGGGAGGGGGAGAGGAGGAGTAGCGCGTGCCGCCGTCGACCATCCGGAGGCCAGGTGTAGCCTTTATCCATTTTACTCGCGTTTGTTACCCTCGGACCTCTACGATTCCGATGCACCCTCTGGGTCTCGCCGCTTCTGGGGCGCCCTTCGGCCGATGTGAACGTACGGGAAAAGCAACGAAAAGAGAGAGGGAGAGGGAGAGAGAAAGAGAGGAAAAAAGTTGCAGCGATCAACGACCATCCTTTGGAACACTAGCTTCGAGATGCGAATTTACACACCGCGCCCCTCGCAAACACGCGCGCGAACCATAGCCCCGTGCCATCGTGCGTTTTTATTTTCTCCCCATTTAAATTTTAATGTTTAATTCGTAATGTTATGTAAATTTGTAAGACGTTTTGCGTTTCTACAGATTTTAGATTTGTCACAGCCGCCAGCTGTGTGGGATTAGGACTTTGATTAATTATTAAAGCGATTCTGCGTGAATAAATTCGATTAAATGAATTGGAAACATTTATTATTGTTTCAAGAACATACAAATACATATTTCAAGCAGAAAGTCAGTTTGAATAAACGCACGCGATTAAAGCATGACCATTTAAAATACATGTGACAGAACGAACATAATGAGCGTAGACACGAGAAGGTTTAATTGATGCTAGAATATAAAGCGGAAATTTTTCTCGAATGTATCGTTAATATGCAGCACAAGATTGGAATCGATAACGAGAGGACGACGGGGCGAAGATCGGTATTGTTCTGTAATTTCGGCGAGAGATCGTAGGAAATAGGCACCACCTGGAATTTCAAAAATCCACTCCAGCTGTCGTGTCTGGCGCGATCGACGAGTCTAATCCCAGAGCAGCGCGAGGGGGATAATCACGCTCCCCTTCGTCGTCCTTTTCGTCGTTTCCCCCCGTCGTTTCACCCCCTCGGAGCGGCACACGCCCACGCGGAAATGACGCCCGCCCCTAAAGTAATCTACGTGACCCCCAATAACGATCTATTCGAGGAGCGTTCTAACAACGCTGCCGATTTTCCTCTCGATCTCGTCATATCGGACGCGAATCTTTCCATTCGAAGATTAGAATAAGAGCATTTTTGAAAAGGAAAAGAGTGAATTTCGTGAATACGTCTATTTAATTATATGCAGATTTTTCCATTGTTATTTTTTTTTTTTTTACGCAAATAATTAGGTTATTTTGCTCAATTATAAAGAGCCTCTGATTCTATATTTATTATATAATGATAAATGATATAAAATAATATAATATGTGAAAAAATAATAAACACTTCTAGAAAAAAAGAAGCATAATTTCACCAATTTTCCGACGATTTTTCTTTAATATCGTGTCTATCGAAATTGCGCACTTTTTTACTATCCGTCTTTCTTTCTCTTTCGCGTTAAGCCGACATCGACGAATTTGCGGTATTTTTCTTTTCAATTCCGTCACGATACCAGGATCAACATCTCTCATTGGTTATCTCGTCGCGAACGTCCCGTAGATTAGGACAACGTTAAAGAACTTCCCTCGAAAAGAAACGCGACGACGACGAAAGCCTTTTGACATGCATTAAATACGACGGCAACTAAGTGTTCATCCTTCGCCACCTCTTCCTGCTTTCCTTTCTCGGTTACGATGACAGATCCGGACTACTTCATCCTCCGGGAAAGAGCCAAGGACCGAATCTTTTATCAAAAGCCATCTTAAGGAATGGTGGATACGAGTACTATTTGAGAGCCGCTTTCAGAGATAAAAGAAGTTTGAGAAACCAAGACGGAAGAAACTTTGGACGATTATTTTGAGTATCACTTATTGTTAGAGCGTCTGAAAAGTTCCACACAACAGAAGGAGAAACGTTAAGTCGCTGATAAGGAAATTCGCGCCCGAGAATTAAAATTTGCTAAACAAAAATTTGCATTGTAAAATATAAACATATATTAGATATTACATTCTTTTTTGCTAATAAAATACACACACATATAAATTAAATTACTAATAATAGTAAATTGAAATTATGATATATTAATGCATTAATTGCATCGAATATTCAATTATCATATATTGATTTTAATAGACGAAAATTTTAACTGATTCGCAAAAATTATTACTTTTGGAAAAACAATTTTTGGCAAATTTTCCTCGTGATGTTTGGCAAGAAAGATTTCTTAGATAGTAGGTAGACCTGATTCGAAGAGGTGATCCATTAGATGATGAGGTTCAACGCCACGGCCAGTTCTTCGTCGAAGAACAGAGGCGAGGCGATTGGCTATCATATTACAACGCCAGGGTTACGTTAAACCCCCGGTAACTGAATATATCTCTCTGCCCAATAGTCGTCAAACGTCCGACAACGATCGAATTTGTCCAGCCAGACATACCGCTTCTGGCGTTCTTTTTTCTCTCTCTCTCTCTCTCTTTTACCCTTATTTTTCTCTCTTTCTCTTTTTTCGGTTCATCACTCCGCTGCCAAAATATATCAGTAGAACGGGTTCTCAACTCGATTGCATGCATACCGCTTTGAGCATATTGTGTAAACGTATAAAAAGTGATTTTGGAAATCGAAACAAGCGTCCTGTTTTTTCTTCTTTTTTTTTTTTATATAGCTTAAATTTATTTTATAGATATTATTCTCTCTCTTTCCTAGATTTTTTTTATCCAAATACATGTAGGATATATATTCACACTTTAGGCGAAATATTTGTTTTATTTCAAAAAGAAATTCCCGGTATCTCGGTCTACGGTGAGCGTTGATCGCGCAATCGCGGGATCACCAGTCGGTTCGCCTCACCCGAAGGAAGACAATCGCGCAGCAGGTCCTTAATTGCCGTTGGCATGGTATACGAGAGAAGCGAGCGGTGGAGTGAGAGGCCCGTGAACGTGCCGTGCACGTTTGCATTTGTGCACGCGCCACGAAGGAAGAGAGAGAGAGAGCGAGAGAGAGTCCAGGTGCGAAGTGCGTCCCATCCTCTCTCCCTCGAAGCGTCTTAAAACCACCTTTCGAGTGTGCGGCACCTCGTGTGGCGCGGGATCGGCAGCGGGGTGTGTTTTGGGGGAGATAGAAATAAAGAGAGAGAGAGAGAGAGAGAGAGAGAGAGAGAGAGAAAGAGATAGACACCTCGTCTCGTAAGGAGAGCTCGTTTTAAGGACGCACAGTGGGTGCCGCGCCGCGTGCCCTGTAGGTCGAGAAACGCGACGCGACGAGACACGCCGGTTGATGGGGGGAGGGAGGGGGGAGGGGAAGAAGGGAGCTTTCTCTCTCTCGACAGGGCGGTTTGTGCTGCGGCTGTGCCGCGCGCGTAGAGGCAGCTGCAAATGCGCTCGCGAGATACGGCTTAGATCGTCGTGGCACGAGCCTTCACGGCATGTGTTTTCTTCGGCTTCTCTCTCTTTCTTGCCCTCTCCCTCTCTCTATCTCCCTCTTGCATTTTGTACTATCCCCCCCCCCCTCTCCCACGTCTCCGTCCATCTTCTTACCTTCCGTCTTTCACTCTCTCTCTCTCTCTCGTGCTATTTTGCTTCTGCTAATGTTGTCTGTTTCGAATGTGTTTGCAATCATGAGTTCGTCGAATATTACGAAACTATTGTAAAATAAAATTAGAACTCTTAATAATTTATGAATCTTCGCGAGATAATATGCCTGTTTTATACGTCAATGCAAGTCCGAAGCTTTAAATATTATTTAGAAGAAAAAAAAGTTCTGATAATTTCATGAAAATTATTAATTTAATAGATAATTTCAATTATTGCTCTTTAAATGAAGATTTTTTTATGTATGATTTGTATCTATCAATCTCATAATGATATCATCACGAAACATTAATTTTTAAGTAACATCGAATTTAAAGGAAACTATTTAAATTATTATTTTCAATAATCTAGATTTGAAACGTATTTATTATTAATATCTGCATATGATTATCTATGTTTGTACTCTTTTATCAAAATATACAAAAGATCATCGCAAGATCTGCATTTCAGAACAACGTCATTAATTGGATATATTAATGGGATTAATGGACTACAAGTCATTAATGAGATCGCGATTTGCGAGGAAAATAAAAGTTTTATTGCGAAACATTGCATAACATTTGTTGATTAAATTGGCTCATTAAATAAATTCTATGATTTTTATCGCATCACAATCGCACACAGCATACATATCTATGAACATCTTTCTCTCTTAGCTTTCGTCGTTATTCAATTAACAAAGTATGATTCGTATCAAACACGAAACACGATTGCATGTTACATATTCAATTACTGCCGAGAGACAATACTTAAATACAGTAATTACGGACTATCAGTTTACTCTTTCTCTCGTATACCAAAAGTATCGCTTCAATCTTTATTTCAGGAATAATCGAACGTATACCTAGTTATCGTAATTTTCTCGAGAACACCTTGTACGCCATAGTAATTGTCGGTGTCGAACACGCGACTCTATACCTTCGTACGTAACTAATGATCCCTATGATAATGATGAGGATAGGCACGTCCAAGAGTCTGCTCTCTGCATACTGTACTTTGCAAACTGTGAAACTCGAGTACATTTTGCCACGGATATCTAATCAATCTATCAATACGTTATTGAAATCCATTAATGTGAACGATTACGTCACAAATAAAACAAGAAATTTTATGAAGAGAGAATTATCGAATGAATGTTCAGAAAATTAATCTTATCACATAAGTACATAAGACATCACAATTTTAATTTGACGATAAAATTACAGTTGATTATTTCTTAATTCGAGATACAATCATCTTATGAATGATCATAAATAACGAATCGCTTATTTGCGCGATTAAATTTCACTGTTGCTGAAATAATTAATAAACAATTAATATAATTATTAAAGAATTAATAAATAAATAATTAAATTAAATTTGAATAAAGTAATAAAATCTTATTTGTTGTATAGAATCAATCAGAGATTTCACTTTCCAGAATTTTAATCCGAGCGAAAAAAATTTGATTGATATTTAAATATTAAAAAGTACAATACAAAAGTTTGGCACGTGGTTTCTCGTACCATAACCACTCATCTTGGTTGAGATATCGTATCCATAAGCATCTATTTTATGGGATAGGAAGTTCGTTCCTTTCTCCACGGACATCTGGTACAGGCCGCGGGCCCGGGAAAATTAATGCACTTTTTCCCGGCCATCCTCCCGAACCCCGCGCGAGCGTGTTACGGGAGAGAAGGAGAGAAAAAAAAAATAAGATCGGTACCTTTCTCTCCCTCCCTCCTCTGCCTGCCCTCCTTCCCTAC
>NW_021851472.1:731850-739637 GCF_003651465.1 Formica exsecta | reverse complement strand
CCCTACACCTCGCAGTAGCATCTGCCGCGGTCTCTTCGATGAAGTGATTTCTTAGTGCACCTTTTCCCTCCCTCCCTCTTCCTCTTCCCTTTTCCTCGCAGCAGCGCGTGCATCGCTCCGGGCTGCTGGGCCCCGACGGGCCCTATGGGAGGAACCGAGAAATTTAGATTAGGTGCAGGTAGCCAGGTTGTGCGTGCGCTGCCGGTACATTTACTTTTCTCTCCATCTTGCTAGCCAACTCTCCGAGCCGCTCTACCCTCTTCTACGAGGCGCGCAACATCGGTTTTTCATCATTGCACTTTTTCCCTTACACACACTTTCTCTCTTCCCTTCTCTGTCTTGACGAAGAAATCGATCAAGTAGCAGCCGTCCGAGCAGCTTCCTTTACGCGCGTACGAACGGCATTGACAGGAACCCGGGTTACCATCGTTCGTATCGCAGCTGACACGCACGCGCCACGTGGTTACCCAGCAGGCACCATGCATCGTGTATATGTATATATGTAAAGATACTTTGATCTACGGATTATCTTCAAACACACAATTTAAAGTTGATTTCCTTAGCGAAAATTTTCTTCAACGCCATACATGTTTTATTGTGATTTTTTTACAGATTTATAGATTTACATTTTCTACAATCTAATAAAATAAAATATTTTACTAAAATTTATCTTATAATACTCCAAAGTAATTATGTATGATAAGACAATTTGGATTTAATTTTATTCTTGTTGTTGATTTTTTTCTACAAATATTTTGAGATATCGTTGCATAAATAATTATTCTGCATATTTCAATTCCTGTCCATATCTATATTATCTTCAAAGGTTTTCTCTAGACTAAACTCAAACCGAATATTAATACAATAATAACTTGTTTTGATATTGGCAGACATGGAAGAACAGATCGCCTTTACCCGTGACGCGAATGTAAATATAATACATATATACGTGTTTGTCATATGACATTAAAATCTTCCAATCTTCAAGAAGATTGCTAGACAGCGAGTGTTCGATATAAATATTTTCGATGCCACGAGCGCACGTATTTATGTGAGTGTCACGATTTGGATAGCGCGAGAAGGAATCTTTTTCGAACGCGAAGGGCTCGCTTCTCCAAGACGCCAGGCGCACAAGGGTCGATGGTTATCTGACTTCCTGTCCGTTCGTATGCCCTGCGTACGTGCTTTCGCGGTCGAACGAAAAAGAGCGAAAAGAGAGAGAGGGGAAAGAGGAGATAGAGAAGGAGGAGGAGGAGGTGGCGGCGGACGAGCAAGAGCAATAAAAGCCCGGCCAAATAAATACAAAAGATAATCGACACCGCGCAGACAGTCGTGCGAGCAGCGGAGGCTCATCCCCCATCTTCTCCGCGTTACTCTTTTTTACTTTTTCCGTCCGACTAGCATCTGTCGGTTCTGCTAAGTCTCCGCAGCGAGGCAAGAAACGCATATTGCCGCCAAAAGCGACGGCACAACAGGAAAACAAGCCTCTCGTTTCGCCACCGGCGCGGTTGTTATTTTGACGTATTACGGTAAAATCGACGAGATTGGTAAAAAGAAGCGCGCCTCGACTTTAATTCACCGCGAAAAATAATTTTTCAATTTTTTTCTTTCATAATGCGCATCCTCTCTTTCTTCTCCCTCTCTTAAATAGTTAAGAAATAATTTTTTTTCACATACAAAGTTATATATAATTCTTTAATAAATCGCTGTTGGAACGTTCGCCGAACTCGCCGTGAATTTAAACACGATCGTTAAGAGGCGCGTGCCCGTTCGATATACGTAGCCCATTTACATTTTTTACGTATTGCCACTTATTATGCCGTAGCCGAACGAGAGTGCCGAAGTATCTGAGTCGACAGCTTCGGAAAAAAGGAAGAAACCGAACGAAAAAGAGTATACCTCGATGCGAGGGAGAGGATGAGAGAGTGTGTGTGAGAGAGAGAGAGAGAGAGAAAGAGAGAGAATGATAGGTCGAGGGGTTGTGGAGCCCGGGCACGTGACCGGAAGGCGGGGGGCAAAACGGCGCACGCGCCGTCGTCCTCCACCTGGCGCATCACCTGCTGCCCCCTGCTTAAGCCTCCCCGTCTCCATCTTCCTCTTCTCCTCCGTTCTCCTACTCCTCCACATCTATCCTCGTCCTCCCTGACCTCTCGCTCTATCATCTTCGATTCTGCCCAACCCTTCGGCGTGTTGAGCTTTTCTCTTGTGAGCTATCCCGTCTCTCTCTCTCTCTTTCTCTCTCTCTCTCTCTCTCCCCGGATGGCGAGCGATATTAAGTAGCTGATGTAATGCACTCTCGCATATTATGTTTAATTGTGATGCATATTCACCTATATCGAAACGCTTAGTAGATTGTTTAAACTGATCTAGCACTTTAAAATCTAGCTGTTAATATGGAAATTAATTTAAATAGTAATCTGTCAACAAACAATTTAAAAAAAAAATATTGTAATTATCAGATTTATTATAAAAAGTTAGTTTATTGTTTAATATCTCGTGCATTTTAATAATAAAAAAAAAACATTTTAAATTAATTTAATATTATCCAAAAATTATATATATGAAAGAATTAAGTCCCTTTAAATTATGAAACCTCGTAGCGGGGAAACAAATTGTATTCATTTTCTGGCAAGAATCTGAGAGACACAACGCAGGACTAAACAGTCCTTCCCCAAGATCTTGAAGGACGTGACGTTAAATGAGCGGTCGCGAGACACGAATTTTTCTACCTAACGCATAATTAGACGTCGCGTTACGAAGATGATTGAGCTCCTTGTAGAACGATGACGATGACTCATAATGAAGATGATGACCGGCGTGTTGCGCAATTATAGAGTGAGTCAGGACGCGCGTTGAGGGAAGCACGCAGCGCCAGGTGACAGATGCGCGTGTCTTGGGATGCTTTCCTGTATACTTACAGGGCATCCCGTAATGAGCGAATCCATCCGTAACACGCGCGGTTCAGGAGAAGAACAGGAAAAAAATTTGAACCAATATTTAATCAAACTTGTCATTAGCGCTTGAGGGTTCTCAATAGCCATTCATCTTGAATTTATGACTGCGGAAGCGAGAAAATGTACGTGATTCGTTTTTGCGATCCGTCCTCATACGCATGATTTTTTCAATCACTTTATGCTGATTCGATGAAGCGGATACTTGATATGATAAGATATGATAAATTGTCGAAATCTACATCTATAAATTTATATAGATTTTTGTAGATTTTCCCAATCGCTGTCGCTTTTATAATATTTAGGGCACAAAATGTACAAAAATATATTGCAGGAATTATTCACACACACATCTGTTTTTTTGCTAATGACAATCCAAGATGACTGACATAGATAGTATTAAGATAGGAAATCCGTGTTTTATTTACTTTGAAAGGCATGGAGGGAAGGGGGATGACCAAGATTGATACAAAATTGAGCCACATGCAATAACATACGTCACAACACGAAATTGTGATGTTTTCGAGATTGTGAAGTTATCGAAAAGAGATCGGAGGACGTTAAGCTATCGGGCAACGACACGAGATCATTGTCCTGATCGCGACAAGCTGGCACGCCGGCTGCGACATGGATGCCAAAGAACGCCTCCTGCCAAATCGGTCTTCCGCAAACATGGCCGACAGAATGTCGAGGAGAATATCCTTACGAATAGCCAGTGATATGAACAACGGATGAATAATTTCTCTACACGCTTCCCCGCGCAGGGACTCATTATTTTTCGTCGAAAACGAGAAATAATCACATTTTTTTTATGTCGAGTGATGAATGAAAAGAAATATAGTGATATTTTGATTCTTATTTCTTTTTAATCGGCATTTATCGTATTTCTTTTTTTTACATGACTAAAATCGAGTTTCTGTTCTTTTTTGTTGCAGGTAAGTTTTTCAAAGTAGAAAAATATTATTTCGGGTTTTTGGATATTCATCAAGATTTCGTCATTTGGAAGATGTGAGTAATTGATTCATTTAAAAAATGTATTTTTCATGCTATTTTTCCCTGCCACGTATCATGCTATTAATTATCATGATATTAATTTTTGTAATTTAAGATTAATAATATTTTTTTTTGCTGATAATATCTGATAATATTTGCTATAATTTTAGAAAATGATCTCCCTCCCACAACAATTCTTTACCGTAATTATCATATAATCAGTATTAATTTTCTTTTGAGCTATCGAGCTATCAATTTTCAAGTTTGTTTACTGTATACATAACTAAATATTTTTCATACATATATTATTTCGTTTTTTAATTTTTTTACTTATGTTTTATTTGTACATTCTTTTATTCGTATAAATCAGAACATGTGCAATCGTTGTCGGACTGGCTTTATTTCAAGCTCTCGATATTTAATTGAAAACTAAGCTCTTTTATATAATTTAATCTTTACTTTTCTTATGTGTAATACATTTCTCCATATTTATATTTATTTTTTTATATTTTTAATGGTTATACTCAATTACTATGGCTTTTTGCGGGATCCATTTGGTCCCATTTGACAACCCATAGACGATCTCGGCACTGTTATTCGCTGACGAAAGTGAATGCGTTGGTCGCGGTTTGCACGTGGGAGTTCCCGTTATTTGGGTCGCATCGACCGCTCTCTTTCTCTCTCCTTTTTTTCCTTTTCTTTCTGCTCCGCCACCGACTCAGACGTAGTATATTGCTCTCACTTTTGTCCATTCTTTTTTTTCTATCTATCATTTTTTACGCCTCATCTCATTGTATGTCCGATGATATTTGTCATTTGATTTGATTTGATTTGACCAGCAATTAAAAAAGAATATTGCATTGATACAAAAATAAGGATAAAACTATTTTGTACATATATTCAATTTGTATATAAATATAATTCATTTTTTCAATTATTTAAATAACATAGTCAAAAATGAGTTGGTTATTTAAAAGGATATATATTATATTTATCTTTAGTATCACTACTGATATTAAGGTATTGAGAGAAGATATGGATACATTCTGTCAAGTATCAGCAGCCATATTTGATTCGTAAATTTATTCGTGCAGTTAAGTCGCGCGTGCCGCTTGATCGAGTCTGAATCGTCGTCGTCGTCATCGCCGGTTGTGAATGAATACGTTATCTGAGAAAACGGTCGCGACCCGTCTCGCGGTGCTGTGAACCGTACAGCGTGTGGGGTCAGTCGCGTCACGAAATGCAAGGGTGGAGGCACAAGCCGAACGCATGGAATTTACATTACGCGCGTACACAGATACGTGTCTTTTCGATAATTTTTCGAGCGATTCTGTAACCGACAATCACGCCACTAACCGTGTATCTAGGATCCCAATCGCGCGGCTACGTTAAAAGTATATGGCACGGTTGCGAAATGGGAGATTATAAAAGGGAGAGAGACCTAAGTATAGTCTTTGAAGTATCAAAATTTAGAGATTTTTTTTTACATTCTCTATTATCTTTATTAACTTGTCAATTTTAGAAAATTTATGTTAGAAAAGGAAACGATGATACGAAAACGAATTTTCACGAATTTTCGAGCTCTATCTGTTTCACTTTTAAGAAAGGATTTCATTCCCTCGCGAGATTACGCGTGTTGTGCATACGCACGAGATCGCTTGCGTTGAACTGTACGCACTCCTCGGCGAGAGCGCGCGCGATTCAATGTCGCGCCCGAAGCAGTCAACAACAAAATGTGTAACCGCTAAAAATACTCTCTTCCTTTCCGTCGTCGTCCTCCTCCATACGGCTCCGTTCATGACTTTTCGTCTTTCTTCCTTCCCGCCGCTCACCGCATTCGCGTCAGACGAGAGAGAGATTCCGTTCTGGACCGTATAGCTGATTACGACAAACAACACAACGCGTTCGGAGGCCGTGGCTATAAAAATAATCCCTCGACTGCGAAAATAACATTTTGTTTGAAATTTTTTTCTGATGATTTGGCGATGTTTAAAATGAACTATTTTTCGAAAATATTGCAATTGCTAAAATCTTATGTTCCAAAAACTTAAATTTGACAGAGATCGAAAAAAGGGAAAGGGGATTTAAAAAAGGGGGAAATTAACGGTTTTTACAATTTACAGTTTCATCGTTTCAATTTTTGATGCTAATGTACAATTCTTTTTTCGATAGAAAATTATATCTTTTTTCTTCTGTATATATCTTTTATATTTTTATAATAATGCACGAGATTTGTTGTTCTTTGAAATAGCGAGTAGCTATTGCTAATACAAAGTTCTTCTTTTGTAAACTATATTATCAATATAATTTTTATTATCAATATATTATCAAATATACATATGTGGTATGACGACAATAGTAATTAATGTCAATGACGATATCATCAAATAATATCGAACCTTTGGAGCGTAGATTTGACGTTATCGTGCGATTCATTCGTATTATAAAAGTATGTACGTGATAGATAAGAGGAATTATTCGTTTGCGCCAATTATTGGTTTACGCCAACCACGGTAATGCTCTACTACACTCGAAAGAGAGAGAAAAAGAGTATCTATGTCATAGATAAATTTACAAAATATTTAAAAACTCGAACATAAACGAAAATTAGATATTTTAAATCTTGGACGAATCAGTATTATTTGAATTTTTTGTCATTCAAACACATACTCATTAAACATTTTTTTATTTCTTGAAGCAAATACTCGTATAAAACGAGCTAATCTTGAATACATATTATCATGTATTATTATAATTACCATTTATATTATATTATGAGAGAAAAATTCACGAAGAACTTAATTTCGAGCTTCAGTTACGTTTTATTCGGGATCACAATTTCGCGTTTCATTCACGCAACCATTCATAAAATAAAATTGCTAACGTGCGTCGGATTTTCTACCAGTCATTCAATAGTAATTTAGTCAAGAAGCTCTTTTCGTACGCGACGAGAAGTTTCTTGAATCACCGAAATACTTGGAAGCGCCATTCACCTATTTATCACTCGCAGAACGCAATCTTGTGACATTATATCATGCGAATAAATCGACTCACTCTTTCGTGACGTAGTCGTTACTATACATTTGTATGCGAGATATATATTATTTTTCCAATTCATCGAAATTGAGATTACGAATCGCTCGAGCAGGATTTTAATAAAATTTCTGATTCACTTGTCGTGAGTAATTACAAAACTAGTTTCTTTTTATGGTAAAAGATTATTCTCTTTATTCACGGTGACGTAGTCGTAAAGGAATTTATTGCGAATTTTTAATTTTTTTACTCCCCTCCGTTTAAATTAAATCTTGAAAATGTTTCTTGGTGAAGTCGATGCTATTGTATCACGATGTAAAAAGAATTGTGTCAAAATGGATTTGCACGACGAATTTATTGATTATTTCATCGATAGTATTTCCCGACGAGTACGCGCGCGAATCGTGTTTATGTGTAAAATTCTAGGGAACGCGACAACCAAACGCCGAGAGTGAAAGTAAAGTTATCGAGCAAAGTTGAAGGAACTTTCCGTCTAATCGGCATAGACCTATCACAGTCGCGATTATAACGACGTCGTACACGCGGGTCGACGCGACACAAACGTCAAACTGTCACACGCGTGACAGTTCTAGAAAAAAAGACGAACATATGCGTGTAGGTGAGATGCAGCAGTGAACGTCTGGTTAAGGCATATTATTAGATATTTTCAACTTTTTGTTAAATGAAAATATAACTATAACGCATGCGTTAAAAGATTATAGATATTAAAAGTTTTTCTATTTCATTTAATTCTCTTAATTATTCGCTGAAATTTCATGATTTGAAATTAATAACGAAAGAAAAAAAAAA
>NW_021851472.1:699477-731660 GCF_003651465.1 Formica exsecta | reverse complement strand
TATATATATATATAATGCCAAAATTGGCAATAAACGTAAAAATTATTTCAATTTATGTAATTTACATAATCATCAAATATTGCTGTGAGATCGACGGATAATTGTCTGAGAAAAGTATACTTTGCATCTGTAGCAAAAAAAAAAAAATGCTTGAATCATCTAACAAATATCTCGGTTTATTCGCTAATGCACCTGCATTTCTGTTTTTATTTCTCGGTGTATTGGCCGCAAGAAACGCCGCGAATTCTGGCTTGCTTCTCTCTATCGGGTTCGTTAAAAAGTTAAATTATCGAGAATCGCTCTAGTCGCCACGGCGACGCGTGACGTCTGTCGACGCGACGCGATGCGCGAACGGATCGACGTCACGCGTCACGTTACCTATCTAGGTAGAAGCCACGAACACCGAGGTCGTTCATCGAGAACAATAATAACTAGCGGTATCGACGGGGAAACGAATTTCTATGCGATCGTTCGAACGTCAACGGCAATCGTGTCGATGAGCGTCATCGAGAAACGTCAAGAGGCGCGACGAGATCATGCGGGATGACTCCCACATTTTTGCGAGATTTAACGAAACGATTAATCATTTTAATGCTGACGCGAAAGCAATGTTTGTACATCGTAAGAATAAGAAAAACCTCACAAGTTTGATAAAAACTTAGAATATAATAATATTATTATATAAAATTGATAAAAGATGTATAAAATAATATATATAAAGCAATCCCATTTAAGGAGAGAAGAGAGAGAGAGAGAGAGAGAAAATTTTTATTATATACTAAAAATTATACAGAGATTACAATGCAAAAAAAAAGTTAAGACCTTTTCAAGCATAAGATTGTCAAAAGTCAATATCTTTGGTAGCATCGGTAGTCATTCCCAGGTGAAAAGGTTTTTTCGCTAAGGTTGAAAATAAGAGTTTCCCTCTAATCGAATCGATTCTCGTAAACGGTAACTGCCGCGTGCTCGCGATGTCGCCAACCACGTGACTACATATTGACCAACGAAACGTTCAAGGTCTTTGATCGGTAATAATTCTGCGATAATTCCGAGCAGGAAAATGATCGGGATTTCCTTAGACAGAGTAACGTGCGATATAATTTCAAGCGAGGTAGTTTAGTTTTTCAATTATGACTTCCGATAGTCGTAATTGTCATCAATTTGCAATTCCAATATTACTGAATATATACTCGAGTTAGTATTATTATTACGATACGATAATTATTTTCTAATAACAATTTTTTATCGAAAAGTAAGTGATTCTACTAGTATTGATTTTTAATAAAATGACAGATAGAGGGAGAGAGAACTATCTCTCTCTCTCTCTCTCTCTCTCTCTCTCTCTTTCTCTCTATTCAGGCTTTTCTTTTCGAGGCAATTGACAAGGATAATAGCTCCGAAAAAAAAGTGCAGAAATTCACGAAGGCGCCACGTTCAAAGTTTCAAGTATACACTTGTAATATCGGAGATTCAGAAAGAGAAGCGCTGATGCATCTTTCTTTTTTTATTCACGTTGTTCTATAAAGACAACGATTGTGATGTTTGCGCGAATACTCGCATATGTTTTCGGAGCGGGATTCCAGCGTTGGAATAATGAATTCAGCCAATGTGTTCTCTGATTGTAAATATCGCGTTTTTTATTCACGACGAGGCAAGGTGCGCATAAAGATGCGTGGGAAGGGGGAAAGGGCCAACTGTTCCTCGATACACATGACGTATATACGTTCGCCGACAAAAATCTCCGCCCAAAAAAAAAAAAAAAAAAAAAACTTCCCGCTAAATTTTTCACAAGGGGAGAACTCATCACCTCGTCTCGTCGTTGTCGTCGTCATCGTCATCGTCATCGTCGTGATCTCGCATTGTCGCCGTATTACGTCGCACGTCGTTCTCCACCTTACCCTCGGCAGCGTGTCCGCAGACCACGCACGCGAGCGTCGGTTACGTGCGCACACGGCCGCTTTTATCGCGGCACGCATACGCACACACGCACGCTTTTACGCACTCATACACGTCCGCGTCTCGGCTTCGGCCACAGCGCCACCCCGAATACCGGATATGACGACACTCGCGCACTTGGCCCGACGCACTCTCGAGATGCCTCCCCTCCCTCCCTCCTCCCCGCCACGCCGAACCCCTCTCCCCATTCCCCTCCCTCTTCGCGCGTTCCTCGCTCGGCTCGAAGAACGCACGGCGTTCCCTCCCCACCCCCTACCCCGAGCCCCTATCCCACCCGTTTTCCTTCAGCGGCCCACCGTCGCCGGTCCGCTATTTACTCTCGTAGTTCCGGCGATGGCCGAGCGCGGCGCGGACGGCGCTGTCTGCGTCGCATCTCGTCGACGCGCGCGCCGCGGCGTTCGCTCTAGCGGCGCAGTCCCACGCGGCTTCTTCGCGCGTGTCTACCACTATTAACTCGTGTGTGCCTCGCTCGCTTCCGTTTACGTACATCGTTGTTTATTGTCGTCGTCGTCGTCGCGCGCGCGGCTTCCTTTCCTTTTATTTCCCTTCGTGTTTGTCCCGCGATTCCGCGAACGCGTGCTAGGACAATGCGACAACAACGACGACGACGACGGCGGCGGTGTCGAGTCGTTGCCCGAGCGAAGTTAGACGATGTACGCGCGCGGCGGGAAAAGGGGGAAGAGAGAGAGAGAGAGAGAGAAAGAAAACAAGATACACACACTCGCAGCCATTTTAATCGCGCAAAGCCGGGCCACCCAGTGTGTAATACGAGAGAGACCGTGACTGGTCTACGTGTGCCAGCATCGTCGTCATCGTCGTCGTTCTCTCGACTCCGAATTGCGTCTGTCGGCTGCGCGTCTCGCTTCTGCGCACGCGAGTCCGCGTATCGCGCATTATAACCGCGCGACGTCGTTTTGCGTCTTTTCGCCGATGGCTCTCGTTCCACGCACGTGAAATCGTCCAAATAAGTGAAGGTCATCCCCGACGACGCGGTAAAGGACGACGTGGAAAATTACATCGCGACGCGCGATCTACAGTATTCCGTTATCGTTCGTCGGAGGGAGAGAGAGAGAGAACCGCGTGTTTGACGGTGAAAAAACGCAAAGGTCGTAAGTATATCGGTTCCGAGTATTTCTACGGTTTCGCGACATGATGCTATGACGCCGCGGAGTGCGGTAATCGCATCCAAGTGACGCACGATGACAGGACTGATTCACGAAGATATGGGAATCGTCGTCGCCAGGAGGAGACGGGGGAGGCCGAGAGACAGGGCGGGAAAAAATGGAAATCGCCAGATAAAGGTGAGCGGCGAAATGCGCGCGTCTATTTAAGCGTAGTAATTATTAATGGCGGCGAAAAGGGAGGAAAAAAGAAACGGAGAGCAAAAACTCTCCGTCTATCCGAGAAATCGCGATCGCCGAGTGTCCGTCGGCGCCGACGAAAGAGCGCGAGAACGAACGGCCGCGGACTGTGCGAGGAAGTTTTCCGCGCGACGTAAAGACGACCGCGTGACACGGAATCTGCGCAGTAGGTACGCCGCGAAATCCCGCGGCGACGTTCCGTTGTCGGCGACGGCGCCGCCGCCAGAGAAGCGTCGTCGTCCAACACAGACGTATATATGCGTGTCTGAAAGAGGAGCTCCCGTTCGACTCGGAGGAATCGCAAACTCGAGCGCGAATTCTTCACCGCCGATTATCGCGATGTTGCAGAAAACTTTAACTCCGTTCCTTTCGGCTGCACTGCGTCACGAACGTGCACGTGTTTTTTTAAATTTATGATATAATATATGGGTGAAGAAAGTATTTGCGTATTTATTTTTCTCGTAATAGTTTTATATAAAAAAAATATACGATAGAGAGAGAGAGAGAGAGTATGAATTTTTTTCTTTAATAGATACAAAGATGATGTATTATTTTAGAATTCTTGTGTGTGTGTGCGTGTGGGATAATTAAAATTATTACAATAATTAGATGAAATTTTCATGAGCTTATGTAAAATGTAATTAAAAATATATTTGATATATATGTTTTGAGATATATACATATATATGTATGTATAAATATATATGTATATATTTATATACTAGATAAATAGAACGTTTGTGCTAAGTATACGTCTGACTCTTGCCATTTCGCTTTGAAATTTCAATTTGCATACTCGAGTACGTATAAAGTGAAATATGAGCTCATGAAAATCGAGCATAATTGCTCGGAGGACCGAGTGCTCTTTATTTCCCTCACGTCACGGAATACATTAATCTACTTTTTTATTCTTAAGGTTTCTCCATCCCGAGTGACTAATCCTTGTATACCTACCTATCCTATTGTGAGAACCTATCGATGAGAAGACATCCTCGTGTCTTCCTCGGCATTTAAAATTTTCTTTTCTATAAAATTATAAAAACATTCGTGAATGGCAAATAACGATTACTTTTTTGATCGCTCTCTTTTCACGCGCGCGTTCACGGAGCCCCTTACTGTCGCGAATGACGTGGGCGACGCTTACATAATGCTCGATAAGGCGAATAATGATAAGCGACGTCGTCTTCGCCGCCGTCGTCGTCGTCTTCGAAGACACGGCGATTTCGAGTACAGGTCGGCGGCGCCTCTCTCTATTTTCGAATGTGCGAGTCACACGCTCATTGTCGTCGTTCACCACATCGCGACGCGTCCGAAAATGCCGCCGGACCGATAAAAATGTCACGAGGTAACGAGTCGGCCGGACGCGATCAGCCGTGAAAATAGAGGCGGCCGTCCCGCCACACGTTCGCGCGACGTTTCCTAATAGATTTGGCCCCCTTTATCCGGACGACGCAAACATCCGAGAGATGTCGCAAAGATGTCCAATGGGCGTTTTAAATCTTGGAGATGTCTCTTTTTTTTCCTACCGTTTGGATAAAACCGCGCTTTTCGTACACGCTCTCCTTGGTATTTTTTAAAAGCGTCGTTGCTTCGTTTTCGTGCTGAAATGTGTGTGAAATTTCGTGAAAGTTTGTACAATTTTATAATTAAAAGGGAATTAATATCGAGAATGTTTTCCCAGGTATCATTGTAAAATAGTTTCGAAACTAGCTTGAGGAGATTAAATTAATTAAAAACATTTTATTATAAAATATAAAATATATTTATGTGGAAATTACGTGAGTTTTGTTATTGCATTTGTTCGTGGAAGATATTTTATTTGACTCGAAGATCATTGATGCCTTGATATTCTGGAAATAAAATTTTCATCTCTAATTTATTTTTTACAGAGAAATTGCATTCAACAAAAAATATTATAACAATTTACACAAATATAAGTATTAAATTATTAGTAACAAATTATTTCATATATTATATAAAATAATATAAATATATTACACGTTGAGTTAGTTTGTGCTAATGAAAAAAATTACACATTATTAAACGAAATTAAGAAAAATCGAATTATTAGACACGAAACGATTGGAATAAAACAGTTTGCATAATTTGGATTAGAGATACAATTTAATAGATTGTAAAGAGCAGTTTAGATTATCGCTGCTGGTATTCCCGGTATTTGAAAATTTGTCGTTCCGACCGCGTTATCGCCGTCGTCGTCGTCATTGCCAGCACTACGAGACCCTGGACACGAGATTCGACGGTCGGTATCGATCGTCTACGTATTCGCCAAGGTAAGACGACGACGGCGGGGTAATGGCAGACAAGCGAGAGTTCCTCTCCGAGCCGATGACCTCCATCATTCAAGAACGCGATTCCTGGAAGGTGAGATCGCGTTTGCGAAATAACGGAGTTCTCCTTGAAGAATGAGACGGGGACCATCGATCTCTATCCCTCTTTCTCCGTCTATTCCTCGCATCCTAAAATCCGCGAAATACTTTGCAACATTTGTAAAGAGGAGAAGGTCAGGATATGAGAGATAGCCATTATACACGTTATTTACGTCTAGAGTTTGAATTTTATTCCATTGATATAAATAAAAATTTTATGTTGATTTTATTATTTATCTAAATTTAACATAATTGTCGACAAATTAAAAAATTCTTTTAAAACGTTATATTTTTTAATATCAAAATTGTATCTCGATGAATTGAAATTTTCGTCTTATCCTATATTATTCCACATTTTCCCCTATTTCTTTCTTTGGAAGAGAAGTAGTCTTGGCGGGATCGAGTCAGTCGGTAGTGCTGTCGAGCCTCGAAAATCGACACAGGCCTCGATAACGCGCTCGAAAGCGGACCGTGACTCATCGTGTTGCGACGCAACGCGAGAACGGATCACTCTCTCGGCGTGACGCCGAGATTCATTGCTCCGCGATGTGCGATGCAAAGGACCTTCGCGGGAGAGACCTTACGCGAGAAGGCGACGGTGACGCGTTTCACATGTCGGTCGCCCGCGAATGTCGATTGCGAAATCTGGGCTCGCGAATTTTTCATTCGCCCGCGTTATCTCGAGTCGTGAATCCGGAAACTTCCCTCTCGTCGCCCGAGACGAACGTTCCCGAGAGAGACGAATGTTGCGGCGGTGGGGGGGATTCGGGCTTGTGTGTGGCATGGCGGCGGACGGGCAAAATGGCGGCGCGGTGGAAGACACGTGGGTGATCTTTTGAGGCGTCGGTAGCGATCAAGCGAGAAGCGTCAATGATTATCCGCGCTTTTCGAGCTAATCTCGGTGCAAGTCTTACGCACAATCGTCTCGTTTAATTGTAATTTATATAGTCACTGAATATCGCCGGAGAATAAACTAGAAAATATTCGTTATGTGCCTTGAGACGATCCTGGCTTTTTGCCTGCGCATGAGGGCGTACAGATCCAACAAGTATTGGACTTGTCTAAGAACGATCACCACAAAAAAACACAGAGCAAGGTAAAAAATTATTTTACGCTATTGAATTTGATTGAAAAATTAATTTAATATTGAGAAATAAGATATATTTAAAACGACTAATAATAAAAAATAATATATTAATTTAAAAAATTGTAATAATATTATTTATATAATTGGCATTAATTTCTTTAACGCCAAATTATTTTTGGCATTTTGCATGTGTGTGCTTGACGAATTTCTTTAATAAATTACAAAGTATATTTCTCGCAAGATGTGCCAAATATGTTTAAATATATTTTGCAGTGAGATATCTGGAATGTAATATATAAGGATTAATTGTTAAAAATGTCAAAATTGTATTGGACTTGTTTAAGAACGATCACTACAAAAAAACACAGAGCGAGGTAAAAAAATATTTTATGCTGTTGAATTTTATTGCAAAATTAATTTAATGTTGAGAAATAAGATATATTTAAAACGACTAATAATAAAAAATAATATATTAATTTAAAAAATTGTAATAATATATTTATATAAATAATTAACATTAGTTTCTTTAATGCCACATTATTTTTGGCATTTTGCATGTGTGTGCTTGACGAATTTCTTTAATAAATTACAAAGTATATTTCTCGCAAGATGTGCCAAATATGTTTAAATATATTTTGCAGTGAGATATCTGGAATGTAAAATATATAAGGATTAATTGTTAAAAATGTCAAACAATAAATGTCAAAATTGTATTGGACTTGTTTAAGAACGATCACTACAAAAAAACACAGAGCGAGGTAAAAAAATATTTTATGCTGTTGAATTTTATTGCAAAATTAATTTAATGTTGAGAAATAAGATATATTTAAAACGACTAATAATAAAAAATAATATATTAATTTAAAAAATTGTAATAATATATTTATATAAATAATTAACATTAGTTTCTTTAATGCCACATTATTTTTGGCATTTTGCATGTGTGTGCTTGACGAATTTCTTTAATAAATTACAAAGTATATTTGTCGCAATATGTGCCAAATATGTTTAAATGTATTTCGCAGCAAGATATCTGGAATGCAATGTATAAGGATTAATTGTTAAAAATGTTAATCAATATCGCATGTTAACGCTTCTCTTTCTCTATTTATCTAGTTACAAAAAGAATCACAAATATCGCAATAAACTTTGCGAGTCCTTTTCGGTTGGTATATACGTATTGTGAACACATGCACGTGTACGCGCATGTTTTTACCACGTGCATCGACCGGTCGGAGGGTTTAAAGAAAACTAGTAGACGACCGTTAGTGAACTTTTATCGATTTTTGTTTCAAAGTTCCAGACGTTTCACAAGTCTCAAAACTTCCAAATACTTCTAAGCTGACATTTTTAGAGTTTTAGAATTCTAGAGTTTCATTTTTAAATTTTTGCAACACGTAGGAAACATTCATTTCTTTACTAAAATGTGTTTCTTGTCAATTTTAAATTAATGTTAAGGATACGTAATGTTTGATAAATATCGGATAATAAATCTTTATCTTAGAAATATGACAAACAAAAATCGTAATCAAACAATTACATTTGATGCTAAATGCAAAAATGTTATATATAATTAAGTAAAAATACAAAAAACAATACGCGTGTAGTAACAAACATAACAACGACGTTATTACGTTTATCTTTAATTAATTATTTTAATATTAAAACTTTCCATAATGTATATCTGTAATTATATCTACATAATTCGATTTAAATCCGTGATGTTCATAGAATTAAGTAAAATCGCGATCTCTCACAATAGAGGCGAATTTCTTCAGAGACATCGTTCTACCGGAACTGGTCGCTTCGTTCTTGGGTAACTCCGTAGTAACCCGTTGTCGGCAGGGAAGGGTAACGATATTATGTGCTTAAGGGCGAATGCGAAAGGGGTGTGTCCGAGAGCGGTGGACGTCGGAAGCTGTAATGGAACTTGATGGATGCTTTCGCGGAAAAGTCGATGCGGCTAAAGTAAATTAGCACCCGGCGGAGGGGTTAAAATTGTAATATGCCATCGAACAGGCCGCTCTATCGTGTGTCTAACGACTCTATCGCGATTTCTTCGATCGTGTCAACGGCACACGTTCCGTTACCGTATCTGCATTACCTGATTTGTGAGCATCACATAATGTAAGATGTGTTTTAAAATCCTGAGTTCTTTTTCAGCTATAGTCTATGATAAATTAGTTGATATTTTCTTAATCTATTAAATTCCACTAACAATTTAGTTTTAGATTTTTTTTTTTGTTTTTACTTGCATTTAGTTAGATTTTATTCTCGTATGTTGTTTTTAACATTTTGGAAAACACCGCAATTTTCCTATACAAGATATATCAACTTGAAGGATTTTGTCAAAGCAACGTGCACTGAAAAATCTCGAAAAAAATCACATCTTTTTGATACATTAAAAATAAATTGACCGGCGAATATCATTTGTCGCAAGCTTTCAATTTTTAATGTTGAGTATCTTTATAATTCAATCTTAAATTTTTAATTTCCGCTGTGGTTAAAAATCGAACTAAAATTTACTAAAAACTGTTGCCTATATTTTCTAGACTTAATTTATTAAAATATTTAATTAGCAACGTTAAATTACTTCATAATGTGTCGTTTTGGCACTGGAACAGCGGCGAAAACATTTTCTTCGATGCTCTAGTATTTATGGTTCGAAAACGTATTTAGTCTTTTAAAATATCCGACACTTTATAATACATTGTATGAATTTGTTATATTAAATATAAGAATGTAAGATATTTTTGCACACAGAAATTCTTGTCGAGACGAATTAAATTCATGCTTTGCACGAACTGCGGTCTGCACGAACTGAAAAATATCAAATTGGAAATAAGTTTAACGAGATTAAAAATTATTCAGTCGCTATTCCTAATAAGAATCTTGATACCAATTGTTTAATTGCATTGGCATTATACGAGCCAGCGACCGACGAAGCGTATGGTCGGAGATTGTATTTATGTGGCTCTTGTTTACTACCATAATTATTCCGCCGCAGTTGATTCGTAATGTGCATTCCGATCGTGGATGTTGTCCTATTGTTTTCTACGTGCCTGTAGGCATAAAGCGAATGCCCCCCAAGTGCGAGCCTCGAAAAAGGACTTGAGACTCAGGTGTGGGACTTTCATTTCCGTTCTCGGAACTTATGTTTTCGAAATGCTTCATCTTTGTGTAAAACATGAATGGATTTTAAGATTAGTCTTTTAAAATATCCGACACTTTATAATACATTGTATGAATTTGTTATATTAAATATAAGAATGTAAGATATTTTTGCACACAGAAATTCTTGTCGAGACGAATTAAATTCATGCTTTGCACGAACTGCGGTCTGCACGAACTGAAAAATATCAAATTGGAAATAAGTTTAACGAGATTAAAAATTATTCAGTCGCTATTCCTAATAAGAATCTTGATACCAATTGTTTAATTGCATTGGCATTATACGAGCCAGCGACCGACGAAGCGTATGGTCGGAGATTGTATTTATGTGGCTCTTGTTTACTACCATAATTATTCCGCCGCAGTTGATTCGTAATGTGCATTCCGATCGTGGATGTTGTCCTATTGTTTTCTACGTGCCTGTAGGCATAAAGCGAATGCCCCCCAAGTGCGAGCCTCGAAAAAGGACTTGAGACTCAGGTGTGGGACTTTCATTTCCGTTCTCGGAACTTATGTTTTCGAAATGCTTCATCTTTGTGTAAAACATGAATGGATTTTAAGATTTGTATATGTGTCTGAAGAATCAAACAATTTTGCAAAATATATGAGTGTTGCCGCTCAAAGGATTGTAGAATTATAATACTTCGGATGAATCGATAATACAAATACAAATATTAAAAGCGATATAATTTTCTTTGCATTAATTTGCAATATTTTAAATGCACGAAAAAATTTTCCGTATTTATTTACGCCAATCAAAGCATTCTCTCTCTCTTTCTGTAACTGGCACGATGACAATTGTACATATCTACAGTATTGAGAAATCCAAAATTATTTTAGTTTTACCTTCTGCACAAATGTCATGATTTCTTTGAGATAATTATTAACGAACTACTCATTTTGCGTAAAACATATTTTAAATCTTTACACACATCTTTAAGGGATTCAATCGCACCAGAATTACTTCGAGAATTTTCTCGCGATTATCTCTACATAATAAATATAATAATATTGTTTATTTATTATTACTATAAAGAGACATTAATCTCTTTTCTACTCTGCTTCTAAAAAAAAATTACATATTTTTGAAAAAGTAATTCTCGACATTTTTATAATAATATTTCTTTCTTGGATATCTCTCTTTTGAAACGCAGTATTATTTTCTCTGCTTGCCTTTTTTTTTTATCTCATTTTTCGTAAAAACTTTTAAAAAACGCCACAATCGCAATGATATTTTACCTCGCGAAAACTTTCGGAACTCCCCTGGGTACCCATAATTAATAATCATTCAAATGCCAGAAATTGCTCGAGAAAGTCCGATGATTGCGCGAGGGGCGAACGGGAAGGGGGAGGGTTTGTTTTGATGCGTGACTGCCGCGTAGGGCGCGCGTGGCCTCGCGCTCCGTGCCAGGCACGCAATCGTGCGTACGTACTACGTGCGTGTACGTAAAATGCGCCGCGTGCATGCGGCCCACCTGCATCTATACTCTGTGTACGAAAGATAGAGTACCGATAACCCACGTCGTCCACGTCCTAGGCGGTCGTGATTTAGGGGTCGCTATGGCGCCGCGATTCAGAAACAAGGGTTCGTCGACCCAGCTCTCACTCACTCCCTTCTTCCCCTTCCCATTTTGCTCCCTAATTATATAGTAATCATCCGACTTGATAAATGTTTCTCTTGTTATTTGGAATCTCTGTGGAATTTTGTGTTAATGCGCGTCTGCAACTTAAAATATACTGAGAAAAAAGGTTGTTCGGAAAAATAGCAGTCATTTTAAATCAATTATCAAAAACAAACATCAAATTATTGTGTTAACGTAATGGTTTCGCAAATATGTTTACACACTAATGTAAGGTTAATAAGCATAATCGTTGAATAATACGATTCTTGTATTAATCTTGCAATTTATTCAAATGATTTGATACTTGTTTGGATGTCTTTTGTACGTTGAAGCGTTTTGTTCATTCAAATAATTGCAATTTTTTATGTATTTCAAACATAATCGATCTATTGTTTCTTATCGGCTGGTAAAGAACAAAAATATAAAGGAAGTTTTTAGAATATAATTTAAAAGCACATTTAATTATGCACATTTATTTAATTTTTTAGCGTTTATCTATTATTACGTCGTTATTTTTAATTTTCTGTCACTCTTAATCTTATTTCTTTATGTCTGAAAAGAGAACTTTTGATTGGGATGATAATCGAATTTGCACGTAGATGAACTTAATTTTCACGGTTTCATTTGTATGCCCTAAAACTTGCTTTCATCAATATTACTCAATTTTAATTCTAATTTAGCTGATTGGTTCTTCGTACAATTACATTTTTTTACAGAGTTATAAAATTTTTTTAAAATCTAGAAAAAGAGAGAGAGAAACAAGAAATTGATTAAGCCAAGTGACTCATAAAGTCAAGCGGCGCGATGGAAGCAATCAGTGGAATTTTATCGTCTAACTTTTCGATCAATTTCGCGCAATAGCCAGTCTTAGACGTAGAATGCTTCGATTTTGTATGAAAATTTATTTGCGCCTGCACATAATTACGTTATTATCGGACAATTCGGTGTTATCGAGTGCATGATAGAAGAACGACGGCGGCGCCTACGAACTCGGCTGAGAAACTGTACGATTCTACGAAGTCTGGCCAAAAATAGGCAACCGAGATCATGAGGGCTCGCTTCCTGCTCGCTTTCTGCTTTCCACTGTCGGCCGACCGCCGTCGTTCACCGATTCTCTCGGTGTTTTGGCTACTAAAGATATCGTCGACAAGAATACCGATACGATTATCATATCGGTGTCGCAGAGTTATCCGAGAAATACCAAGAGAAGATCGTGCCCGACGATTTATACTTCCGCAATAACACGATCGCGCGTTTCGTTTAGCCGACAAGTTTGCATTTAAATTGGTGTATTAATAAAGTGACAGTTCGAGAAAAGCATATATATCTGAAAAAATGAGCATACTGCATTTTTAAAGAGGATACCAAACATATGCGCCGCTCGTTCCGAAAGTGCCACGAGTTTATTTTTCAGAAACACGACGAACTTTAATAAAATATCAAGTGTAAAATGCAAAGTGTCGATTTTAAGAAATTCTGTCTTTATTATCTTTGTCTTTGTTAACATCTTTTTCCTTAGATAAACTCGATTTGCATACAATACCGCGCGCGTTTTATAGCGGTATAATGTTCACTGTGACGGTAAAATTTAGATTGTCAGAATACAATCGGCGATTAAATGACGCCAGTAATAGTCACAAAGTTATAAACCATCTCTGCAGATATATGCGTGCGCGAAATATTCATTCTGATGGACTTGAAAATGGACTTTGTCGATGATCTTAACGTGTGCTCCTTTTTTCGTCTCTTTTTTGTCGCTTTCAAATTTGACGCGTCTTATATTAGCGCAGCGTATTAATGGCGGCTGCGCGCACGGCGTTTTATACTATATAGCCTTTACTCCTTTCTCTCGCATCACCAAAATGTAAAACAAACTAGCAAAATTATAAAAATACACGCAACCAACAAAATTGAATATTTTTCAATTGGTTGAATAGTTGACAATAAATAATAATAATTTTATTACATTATAGTAATTAATCAAAAAGCTAATATACATTAGATATTAGATAGAGAAAAAATATTTAGACAATATAATTTTTAATTAAAAAATTGATATTTCTAGATTTTTTTTATTTTGTTGTAAATTAATAGTATATCATGAATATATATATATAAAATAGGTTTGAAAAAATCTCTGACTGTTTTTTATTATTATCATGCAATTTTAATGTAACGATACAAAATCATTAAGTATTACTTAAGCCATTGTTATACTTGAAACACAAGTTTGTTATCAATCTTATTAAAATCTTATAAAAAACAGAGGGAGAGAGATGAAGAGAATTCGATGTGCAAAGCAGCCAACAAGGAGGCGAAGTTATCGGCGCGTTGCTCGCGCTTTGAAATGGAAACAAACTTTCATGTGGAAGCAACAAGTAATTACTTTAAAGAAATTGAATTATCCAAACGCACGGCACAATGCATGGGGCCGCCGTCCCCTTTAAAGCGCACTCGCACCTCCTTGTGTAATCGAATTCTCGGCAGTCTCCGGCGCCTAATCAAGAAACACGCGCGCGCGTGTCCGACGAGACACACACATGAACGGGGGTGGAAACTCCTTTTGTTTCTCACGCATCATTTGGTTCTTGGTGTGTGCGATTTAGTAGAACGTCTCGCGATATCATTCGTCAAAGTTGTAATTAATGTAGAACATTTTTCGATATTTTCTCAAGTGACAAAATATTCAATTAATAAAAGTGCGTACATATATCTACATTTTTAAATTACTTTCTATAATTTTATTAAATTTTATTATATTATTTTAAATTGTCTACATTTTAAGAATATTACGAAGAGCTGGGTTGAAAAGATTAATTCAGGACTAAATATAAAGTCTTGGAATATGTTTTTTTCGCTTTTCTTTTAAGAAATAATTGTTTGTTTCCAAATTTTCGCATCAAAATTTAAAATATTAGATACTTTATTGGCGTGCGCGTTCTGTCAGCTGGTGATAGTTTTGCAAAAGTCCTTTCATACACCGTGTTTGGCCGCCACCTTCTCTGCCCCCTTCCTTCATGCGCGAAGGGGACCTAACCCTCGCTATCCACCCTTTGAACTTATAAGGGTGCACTCGACACTCAGAAAGATGCTCCTGAGCGTTCAATGAGGCCAATACCGCGAGAGTGCGGCTCTTAACGAGGTTACGGGATACGACTTTCTTCGTCGCGTTCCCTTTGCCTCTCCCCATTCGCGCTTCTGACCCCCCCGATTCCGGTACGTTCATGGGCCCGACGACCGCTTCTCCGGTGGAGGGAGCGAGGGACGGGGTGTAGGGGCCGGTGGAGGAGTTTGAGAGGGGAAAGAGGTGGTTGATTTGGGCGCGAAATTGCCCGACAAAATCAAATTTCATTTCGCCGGAGGCGTGTCTGGACAATCGAGCAGCCAAGTGGCCAGCGGCCAATCTGACTATCTCGTCAACCAATTTTGCCGGTGATTACTTTACTCGCTGCTCTCTCATCCGCCCCCGGGGGCGCATGCAGCATCGTCGTCATCGTCATCGTCGTCGTCGTCGTGAAATAGTAGGTGTTTTTCCTCACAATCTTAATTCAAGTTCGCGCGGGTGGATTCGAGAAATTCGTTCCGAAAAAGCGTACCCCCCATGTATTTTCGTCGGACGATTAACCCCTCGATGTTTGCATCAGCGATTGAACGTTCACTTATTGTGCATGTGATTCTTTTCTCAAATAACTGACAAATACGGTTATTCTATAGCTAGTTTTTACACATATTTTTTTGGAAAAATGCTTCAATTTTCTTTCTACGATGTATGCACAATTATGTGAATAACCGTGTTTGGCCGCCACCTTCTCTGCCCCCTTCCTTCATGCGCGAAGGGGACCTAACCCTCGCTATCCACCCTTTGAACTTATAAGGGTGCACTCGACACTCAGAAAGATGCTCCTGAGCGTTCAATGAGGCCAATACCGCGAGAGTGCGGCTCTTAACGAGGTTACGGGATACGACTTTCTTCGTCGCGTTCCCTTTGCCTCTCCCCATTCGCGCTTCTGACCCCCCCGATTCCGGTACGTTCATGGGCCCGACGACCGCTTCTCCGGTGGAGGGAGCGAGGGACGGGGTGTAGGGGCCGGTGGAGGAGTTTGAGAGGGGAAAGAGGTGGTTGATTTGGGCGCGAAATTGCCCGACAAAATCAAATTTCATTTCGCCGGAGGCGTGTCTGGACAATCGAGCAGCCAAGTGGCCAGCGGCCAATCTGACTATCTCGTCAACCAATTTTGCCGGTGATTACTTTACTCGCTGCTCTCTCATCCGCCCCCGGGGGCGCATGCAGCATCGTCGTCATCGTCATCGTCGTCGTCGTCGTGAAATAGTAGGTGTTTTTCCTCACAATCTTAATTCAAGTTCGCGCGGGTGGATTCGAGAAATTCGTTCCGAAAAAGCGTACCCCTCATGTATTTTCGTCGGACGAAATTCGTTCCGAAAAAGCGTACCCCCCATGTATTTTCGTCGGACGATTAACCCCTCGATGTTTGCATCAGCGATTGAACGTTCACTTATTGTGCATGTGATTCTTTTCTCAAATAACTGACAAATACGGTTATTCTATAGCTAGTTTTTACACATATTTTTTTGGAAAAATGCTTCAATTTTCTTTCTACGATGTATGCACAATTATGTGAATAATCTATAATTATAAGTATTTTCACACAATTAAATAAACGGAATGAAAGACCGTGTATCGTGTATATATGCGATTCGTAAATTTCGGTTTAGAATATATCTGCGAAATGTTCCACCGTCATAGAAAAACATTTCCTTTAGATTAAATTTAAGCTTAAATCAACAGCTCTTTCTGCTACAGAGATAGGAGTTAGATATCCCCGGATTTTCCCCGGTTTTATCGACTAATAAATTTATTTTTCGCTGAGCATAATGAACTAAAATCTCTTTTATAACCACAACGATCTAGGAGAAGACTGAATGAAAATTTAATGAGTAAAGAAAAAATAAAAAATAAAATTTTGGTTATAGATATGAAAAAACTAATTTTATTATTTATTAATAATATATTTTTATAAGTATATTATATCGAAAGAGTAATAAAATATTGAAGCGCACACTATTAATTTATTAGATCCTCATATTATTTTTAATCGCGATTTCCCTCATTTTGTCCAGCTTTACGAATTTCAACAGCTTTGTTGACATTAAAAATACAGTAAAAATATTTTTTTTTAAAAGTTTCAATGACGTATATGCGAATGTCGATTTACGTAGCTTCCCACGCGATGAACCACGAAAACTCGGCCTAATCGGCGGAAAAATCTCGGGATTTAGAAGGAAGCAGAATGCACGCATGGTGTAGTGGTAGAAAATACACATACATACATGCGTGCGTGCTCGCACGCACGCAGCCGTGTTGCGTGCGCGTTCGTTCGTGCTCGCACAAGGGATCACTCTGGCGGATTGTGCCTCGCGTCGCGAGTGTGTGGCAGGAACGGGGAGAAAAAGGCCCGAAGAGATCGGGTCCAAGTTTATAAGGGTTCCTGGAAGGGCGGCGACCTCCCTCTGTCCCCTTTCATCCGGACCGCGGCCTTCCTCTCCCCGATTCCTCGTTTATATTCTCTTTCTCGTTTGCTGCTTCTAGGATCTTTCTCGCGCGTCTCCGCTTTTCTCTTTCTCTCGTCTCTTTTCGTCTCGTCTCTCCTTTCGTTCTCTCACTTCTCGCCTTACTTCCCTTCCTCCGAGAGAAGAAAGATCCTACGAGCTTAGGAAGGAAAAATACGTTTCAAAAAATTCCAAACATGGCGTCCATTCGGCGTGGATCGTTTTCTTCCGTTTCAAGTTAGGAGATTGTCGTCATAAATAATTTTAAAATAAGACGTGAAAAATGTCTGTAAAAAATATTTTTCTAGAAAACTTTTATTAAAACATTATCATATAAAATATTCGATTAATGGAAATTCGAGAGGTAGCAAAAATATCGATTTTATATTTATTATTGTGTTCCTAATCTTTACTATTATATTATATTTATAAATTTTTATTGTTTTTGTTCTAGGTAAGTCCCAATACACATGCGCGTGATTTATTTCTGCGACTATACGCTCCAAATACGCGGTGAGTTTTGCAATGATTTATTTTATTTATACGCGCGAGATTTAAACTCCTTGTGTCTAACAGAGTATGATATTTCTGACTTGTTTTCCTATTGCAAAACGCATGAACGATGAAACGTCAAACAGGCGGGCGGTCTACATTTATCCATTTGTACGGACGCGATATAAAGAGAGATTTAGATAATTCATAGATATTTATTATTCCAATTTTTTTATTATACGTTCGATATATTAAGTATAAATTGGATTATTCGTCGACGGGTTAAACGGTCGTAACTCGATTCGAGTCGCGCGAATGCTATTTGCCCGGCGGCCATCGCTATCAGTTATCGTATGCGAACAACAAGGAGAGGGCTTCTACGTTCATTGACGTCTTCCGACGTGTCATGTCCGCGCGAGAAGATGGGCAACAACGGTGTCGTGCACCGCGGGCGGCTCGCGACGAGAGGAGAGGAGCGGACGAAAGGATTCTCTCGTCGAATTGCGCGGTGCGCGTCGAATAAGGAAGCGGGCACCGCCGTACGCAGATCTCGTTCTTTCGGTGGTGAAGCTTACGACGCAGTTGCGCGTACCTACCGCGGGAGCAACTGCGTCGTTCGAATAAGTATAAGAGGAAGCGGGCGAGTGACGCGAGGTGAGTGTGAGGAGAGGAGGGGCGGGGTGGTGGTGAAGCGATCTTACGAGGGGAGCGGTGACGGGGAACGAGTCGTTGTCGTTGTCGTTGTCGTCGTCGTCGTCGTCGTCGTCGCGCGCGTCTGTGAAAGTTACGGCCCGATCACGTGGTCTTTACGTTCGTTCTCGCTCGCGTCGTACCCTCCTCTCGGTGTGAGCACGTACACGCATTCAATCGTATGCGTGTATTTGCTCCGCGCGTCATTGGTGGCGAAGAAGGCGAAAGAGAAGAAGAAGAAGGAAAGAAAGAAAGAAAGAGAGAGTGAGTGAGTCAAGTTGGGCGTGAAGGAGAGAGAGTGAGAGGGGGAGGGTGGTATGCGGGAAACGTTTTCCTCGGTTCCCACGGCGCGCGACGCTTCTCTCTCTTTCTCTTCTTCCTTACTTGCCCTCTCTTTCTCTCTTTCTCGCGCCGATACACTCGTGCGTGCGCGCATGCGTATGCGTGCTTCTGTGTGTGTGTGGATACGCCGCGGGTCTGTTGTACGCACGCTGTGTGTCCCTCCACCGAAAGCTCAAGTGTCACGGAGCGGGGCGGGGAGGGGGACGGGGGCCACCGTCGCCGATGGACCGCCCGAGACGCTGCGCGCCGTGAATCTCTCAAGGAGATAGAAACGGCGCGACCTCTGTGTCTTCTCGTATACGACTGAAGAGAGATAGATAGATAGATAGAGAGAGAGAGAGAGAAGGAGAGGATTCTTCCCCCCGCCCCATTTTCTTCTTCCTCCTACGGCAAAGCGCGTCCACCGACGACATATCGGAATCTCACGCCGTGGTCGTGACTTTGAGTGCTTTTGCGCGAGGAATGTCCTGTCGAAATATTTTCCCTCTTTTCCGTTCAAACAACCGCGTATTTGGAGAACTGCGACAATTTTATATATTTCTCAAGCGCATACATTGTAAACGGAAAGCAATCGCTAAAAGATTAATCGGTATTAGTATTAATTCTAAATTTATATGAAATAAAATATAATTTATAGTAAATTTTATAGTAAAAGAATTTGTAAAAATTATATAATTAAAAATATATATATATATATATATATAAATGTACATAAATATATGACGCGTTACTCGTGTAAGGTACGAGGCGTATCTCTTTAATCTTACAGAGAGATTATTATCGTATTAATATATTACAATCGTCATATACGACATATTAATTGGCGATTCGGAAACTATTTCGGAAATCTATTTACGCCGTTCAAAATCATTTCGAGATACGTATGCGACGGCGTGTATACATGTAACGCGCGAGAGAGAACGCGATCGTGCGGAACCAGCAGCTCTCGCCCCGAATCGTCCATTAACGCACACGAGGCGAGTGCGTGCTCCAACGTCGTCAAGGTACCCGCAATTGCGATCCTGCCTCGCTGTCAACAGCGATCACGGGATCGAGCGGCCGTGCCGAGAGTCAGGAGTCTCGCTGGAGCCGCTGTACGTAGAGGAGAGAGAGCCACGTGGTTCGAATACCGGCGCTCTGCAGTCTCTCGCCGAGACTGGTTCGCGGCGCCGGTATTCGGGATTCGTACTCCTCCTTCGACGCGTACAGTATCGGCGATGGGGTCCCGCGCCAGACATTTCCCTCCCCCCGCTCGCGCATCTTCTCTCCTCCTCTCTCTCTCTCTCTCTCTCTCCCCCCCCCCTCTCTATCCTCTCATCCCGCTCTCGCTTCTGGCTCATTCGCTCCCTTCCGAAATCACCGCCGTCGCATTGACGGCATTCTCTCACGTACCGGTCGCTCGCGTTGCGCTCGTCGTTCTGGGTAACGAGAGAGAAAGATTAGCGAGGGGTACAAACAAGAGAGAGAGAGAGAGAGAGAGAGAGAAAGGGGGAGTGGGAGTTTATGAAAATAGCGTTTTCGGGGGAGATTTCGAGAGATTTCGTCACGAATCGAGGCACGTTGATCGATCGATATATGTAAATAGGGGTTACCGCTTCCGATAAACAGCCGACAAGTGACAAATTGTCGGATTATGAGTTTTGACATAGATGAGTTTATGCTTTATGTCCAGAGACACGAAACGCTTAATTAAAAGAAACTTGTCAAAACGAGAATTTTTTTTGTTAAGAAGATTAAATAAAATTTTAATGTGCACAGCTTTATTTACGATGGCCTTGCATCAGATTTTATTTTGAAATCTCTCGAATTATATTCAGTTGGAATTTTATGCAACTTTCAGAGTTTAGTTTGTGTGTATTTAGACTTCTTTCTTAAAAATTTTAATGCTTAAGAATATTGATTATGGTTAAAGCTTTAATAAGTTCACGAACGCTTGATCCGGCTCACGGCTCGCGCTGATAGAAAACATCACGAGCGAGCAATTGATCGACCGCTTACGCAGAAATTCGACGAACAGTGTAGTCGCGTGTTTTGACCTCGCGGTGTCTCCAAGACTTCCAAAAGGAAGCAGGGACGCGGTGCTCCGCAGTGGAATTTCGAAGAACAGAGCGGAGCGAGAACGTAAAAGAGAGAGAGAGAGAGAGAAGAGAGGAGAGAGACCAGCGTGACCGGCACGGGGCGAGAAAAAGAGAAGGAAAGATTAGAAGGAGAGAAACGCGCGATGGGCGGCGTGGTTGGCGGTGTGTGGTGGTGATGATGGTGGGGTGGTTGTCGTTTGTTTCCTGGTGTTCTTGCTGCATAGTCGGATGCTCTCTCGAGTGTACCTACCTACCTACCTACCTACCTACTCGCTCCCTCATAAACGAAAGGGCAGCACACCTTGGCTGGCCATTGGCTCTTCCCTCCGTCCTCGTTCTTCCCTTTCACGGGAGAAGGCTCCTCTCTTGCTCTCCTTATTCTTTCGCGTTCTTTCTTTCTTTCTTTCTCTCTCTTTTTATTCTCCCTCCCCCTCTCTCTCTCTTTCTCTTTTTGTCTCGGCGGGATTCTCCGGTGTTCCACATAAATACACAAATACCCTGGCATAGGCCGGGATCGACGCGTATATACCGAGACCACGGCCGCATTCCACGACACCCGCCCCCTTCCTCCTCCTCCTCCTCCTCCTCCTCCTTTGCTTTCCCTTCTTCTCTGCATCTCCTCCGTCTCTCTTTCTCTCTCTGTTCTTCGTCCACCCTATTCCTCCTGTATCACCACCGACGATGCCGCGCGCGAGACCGGGCGAGGCCCATCTTCGGGACTCTTTGCCTCTCGCGGTCCCCCTCCCCCATCTCTCTTCTGCATCTTCTCCCGCACCAGGTTTTCTCCTTGTCTTCCATACGCCTTCGATCGGACGGGCAACCTCCATTTCCCTTTCTATCGAGCCCTCTCGCCCTTCGTGCACGGCGCCACCGGATGATTTCGTAGATCGGCCATCCCTCTTTTACCCGAGCTCTCACTAAAGGCCCCTTCCTTGTTCTCTCCCTCCCTCTTATAATCCTTCCCTCGGGAGGTCTGTGTTTCTCTATTTCCTCTTCGTTCTGCGCTCTGCCTCGATTTCGTTTGATATTTTTCTTCATCTTCGTACGCGATTATCCACCTCTTCATTTTGTTCCTCATCTTTTCTCCTCGTCGTTATGTATCCTGCCTCTCCTTCGTTCTGTTTTCTTCATCTTCACCGTTCTGTATTACATCTTTCCTTCATTATTATCTTTTCACTTTTTTTGGTTTGCCCCCTGTCCTTCTCTTCTGTCTTCCTTGCTTCCATTTTGCATCCCTTTTCGTCTTCGTTCGTATCTTTGCATTCGTTCTTCGCGACTATTTCATTTTCTCCATCATCGTTTCTCTTTTACTCGCCAGATTTGCTCCCTCACTTCAATGTGCGCACATGGTTGCGCGGGAATATATTTTGTTTACCTCGTTCTTTCTCAATTCTTTGAATTTTGCTGACTACTTTCCCGCTCATTTTTATTCTTTTTATCTTTGTCTAAGAGAGACAGAGAGAAGCTGTTCCCAGATTTCCAATTAACGTTTATTTCTGCCTCTTTAAACTGTTTTATTTTCTGCCATTATTTTTTTTCTAGACTCACGATATTAGTCTTTCACGATATTATAATAATTTATAATAATAATCTATGACAATAGTTTTATTTAAAAATATATTAAAAATATATTCTTTTAATAAAAAATTAATAGTTTTTATACGTAAATAGAATTATCAGAAGAATTGTGTAACGTAGAAAAAATTCTTACTTCGAAATTGTCATCGTACAGCGATATACTCCACAGTTTCTCTTTCTATATCACAATAAGTAAACGAACCGAAACCTTAGGAAAAACACTATCTCTGCTTCGCCTTCCCTCTCCACATAAACGCTTCATAATCGCGTGGAGGACAGAGGAGGTCCTTTCCCTTTATCAGACCCTGGCCCGCCAGCGCTTTTATCTCCGTTCTCACGCCCGGATTTCGAAAAAAGAAATATTACGTTTCGTCCGAGACGATATACGTACGATTAATGCGACTGCACTCACAAACGCATACGCGCACGCATTTTCGTGTTAAAGTATGCAGTTATTCCCAGCATCCCGGGTTTCTCTTTGGCGTTAGCGTACGAAGAGAGAGAAGGACGAAGGATCGGGTAAGAGGGAGACGGAACGGGGCCCTCCGAAGGAGATATATAGCACCAAGAGAGCAACGAATGAGGTCCTTCCGAGAATCGGGCCACCGACACAGTGCCTGAATCGTGCACGCGCGCACGAAGGGTGAGAACTACCCCAGTCGGTTTCTCTGGTGGGCGATGACTACGATCGATGATCAATTCTACCTTTTTCTTGGTTATTTTTTTCATTCTTTTGATTTCTCCTCTTCGTCTTTTCTTTCTCTCCCTCCCTCTCTTTTTATTCGCGCGGGTAAATTGCTCGTCGGGATCGCATTCCAATGTGTTAATTTTTTTACACCTATTTTTATTTCCTTTTTATGCTTCGAGGTATCTACACCGCGATATCTTGCGGCGATATCTTTCGCTGCAACGATTATCGTTTCGTAATCTTATTACGGCCGGTACTCAGCGAGGATAATGATTACTATCGCAAAACTGTCACCGAAGATTAACGGGCGAAATTACATTCTCTAACTTTTTGGATAATTAGTTATCATAATTCGATTACTTAAGTGAAGACACGGTATCTAATTTATTTCCAATTAATATGTGGATTAATATTAATGCACCAAGTAATACAGACATTCCTCTAGAATGCAACAAATGATTTTTTTAACGACGATAAGATTTAATGCGGGGAAAATGGTATGAAGAAAACGCAAATTTTTCACAAAGCAATAGAAAATAGAAATTTATATTTTTAAATTTTATTTTTATTACAAGAATTTTATTTTTAATATTGTTCACTCGCTATACTCGATTAGTAGATGTCGAAATAACGAAAACCTCCGCATCCATCCTTTTGCATAACGCGACGAAGAGCGGCAAGAATATAAGGCGTTTTTGGTTTGCCCCCTGTCCTTCTCTTCTGTCTTCCTTGCTTCCATTCTGCATCCCTTTTCGTCTTCGTTCGTATCTTTGCATTCGTTCTTCGCGACTATTTCATTTTCTCCATCATCGTTTCTCTTTTACTCGCCAGATTTGCTCCCTCACTTCAATGTGCGCACATGGTTGCGCGGGAATATATTTTGTTTACCTCGTTCTTTCTCAATTCTTTGAATTTTGCTGACTACTTTCCCGCTCATTTTTATTCTTTTTATCTTTGTCTAAGAGAGACAGAGAGAAGCTGTTCCCAGATTTCCAATTAACGTTTATTTCTGCCTCTTTAAACTGTTTTATTTTCTGCCATTATTTTTTTTCTAGACTCACGATATTAGTCTTTCACGATATTATAATAATTTATAATAATAATCTATGACAATAGTTTTATTTAAAAATATATTAAAAATATATTCTTTTAATAAAAAATTAATAGTTTTTATACGTAAATAGAATTATCAGAAGAATTGTGTAACGTAGAAAAAATTCTTACTTCGAAATTGTCATCGTACAGCGATATACTCCACAGTTTCTCTTTCTATATCACAATAAGTAAACGAACCGAAACCTTAGGAAAAACACTATCTCTGCTTCGCCTTCCCTCTCCACATAAACGCTTCATAATCGCGTGGAGGACAGAGGAGGTCCTTTCCCTTTATCAGACCCTGGCCCGCCAGCGCTTTTATCTCCGTTCTCACGCCCGGATTTCGAAAAAAGAAATATTACGTTTCGTTCGAGACGATATACGTACGATTAATGCGACTGCACTCACAAACGCATACGCGCACGCATTTTCGTGTTAAAGTATGCAGTTATTCCCAGCATCCCGGGTTTCTCTTTGGCGTTAGCGTACGAAGAGAGAGAAGGACGAAGGATCGGGTAAGAGGGAGACGGAACGGGGCCCTCCGAAGGAGATATATAGCACCAAGAGAGCAACGAATGAGGTCCTTCCGAGAATCTGCATCCCTTTTCGTCTTCGTTCGTATCTTTGCATTCGTTCTTCGCGACTATTTCATTTTCTCCATCATCGTTTCTCTTTTACTCGCCAGATTTGCTCCCTCACTTCAATGTGCGCACATGGTTGCGCGGGAATATATTTTGTTTACCTCGTTCTTTCTCAATTCTTTGAATTTTGCTGACTACTTTCCCGCTCATTTTTATTCTTCTTATCTTTGTCTAAGAGAGACAGAGAGAAGCTGTTCCCAGATTTCCAATTAACGTTTATTTCTGCCTCTTTAAACTGTTTTATTTTCTGCCATTATTTTTTTTCTAGACTCACGATATTAGTCTTTCACGATATTATAATAATTTATAATAATAATCTATGACAATAGTTTTATTTAAAAATATATTAAAAATATATTCTTTTAAGGTGAACCGCTTGGCGCCACAACACACATACACACACACACACACATTCTTACCTTCCTCTCCCTCATTCTTCAGGCCCTTCCCCCGCGGCACTTTGGTGCCTACGACTCACGTGACCGTCTGCATTCTGTGTTTTCTGTGAATGACTGGGCTCGCGGACCAATCCGGAGGAGAGACGGAGAGAGAAAGAGTGAAGATAACGGGGTGGAAGGGAGAGGGAGTTTAAGAGGGGGAGGGGGAGAGCAAACGCAGCATCGTTTCAAACATGGGGCCGAGCGCGTTCCTTGGCCTCTCTCGGGACCAAAATCGGGATTGGAATTCCTGAGGATAGCTCTGCTCACAGTCTCGATTCCTTGACAGATACCTTCTCTTTCCTTTTTTTTTTCGCCACGCTTCTCCCGATCGCTCGTTCCCCTCTCGACGCAGATCAAATCTTCGCAATCGCAGTTTCACTGCGAAATTTTGTCGATTTTTTATCATGTATTGAACCTATTTCGAAACATGTACGCGTATGAAAAAAAAAAAACATTGCGTTGCTATGCATATTATTTTCTCACGAATTAATTTTTATCATGTTAATTATTTTGTGTACCACAATTTTTTCTTATTTATTTTTCTTTTATTATTTTTTTATTTTTGTTTATCTTTATATGTTAACACTTTTGATTTCTGTATTTACGCTTTTAATCAATATAGCTAGACATAAAAATTTAAAAAAAATGTTAAACATCATACTCTCTGATTTTTCGGATTAAATCAAATTCGTACAGTTCATAAAAATCATGTCTAATAATACAGTTGTCTTGTTTTTGCTTTAAAAAAAAACTTGCTCTTTCTGGAAATATCGGGTGGATTAGATTTCCTGCATCGTAAATTTCTAGAAAAATAACCGCGCGCGCGGATCAACTCAAATAATTTCGACACAGATTGAAACGCGTGCGAAAGATAAAATGCGTATCATTCATAATCTGATCGTTTTAAAAGTGATAAAAAACTTCTATGTGTATCGTAAATGTAATGTCGATATATTCCCGGTATTGTTTTAACATCGTTCTTCCATAAAATATTATGCGATATCGTCAAGGCATATCAAAAGCAATATCTTCCACTCTTTTGTCAATATTAAAATATAAGACTCTATCCAGATATTTATTTCTAATCAATTTTTTTAATAATATATATAATTTGGTGATTTCTTATAATGAAGAATACCATGAAATTGACTTGTTTTGGTTAATCCGTGGGAAAATCGCTATGGATAGATTCCGTCTTTTTTTTTCTTTCTTTTTTTTAATAGAATGATGAAAACTGAGGGTGATCCAACCTTTTTTCGGATAATCTTGAATATTGTGACTACGCTGTGAGCGCGTCGCGCCTACGCGAAACGAAGCAGGGTGCCGCGTGGGAAACTTGGATGGCGCTTCGTTTCTTTCTTACCCTCGATCGACCCGGTAGACGATTCCAAGTTTCTCACGTCGTATTTGTGGACCGTAACGAGCGACAACGAAATGGCGCCAATTCTTTCCTCGCACAAAGACGATATCATGATTCTTCGCATCCTTTGTACCATTATATTCTTTTTCATCTTCTTTTTACTTCTCTCCTTCCAATAATATTTTATATCTCATATAACAATTCATAATTTTTATATTACATATTATATTTTCTCGTTTATTCTGTAATGTAATTGTAAATTTTGTTGCGAGTACATTCTTTAATAATTTCTAAATAAATAATACGGATATCCCCTCTTTCTTAGAAACCGCGAGAATTGGCCGATTTCTTCGATGCAACTCGTTAACTTTGGTATAATCTTACTCATAGAAGTACTTTATATTACGTCGTAGTAAAAATTTCGACAGCGGTTCGTAAGAGTGGTGAGAGGAAGGGTCTAAAACTCGACGGAGAGCAGTAGTAATAGTAGTAGTAGTAGTAGTAGTAGTGGGAGAAGGAGAAGGAGGTAGAGGGAAGGCAGTCTTGAGAGAGGCTCATCGATTCCGAGAACCGTGGGGTAGGTCCTTTCAGAAAAAAAAATTCGTCCATAAAGCGTACACTGGAGCCTGGGAAAAGGAAAAGACATGTTTTTCCAGCCCATGAGGAAAAGAGAGACGCGTCGAGAAAAATGACGTGGACGAGGGGGACAGTTTGCGGCGACATCCGAAAGTGAAAGAAGGGGAGAGGGAATGGGGGAGGGGGGTAGAAAGGTCAGAGAAAGCTGTCGAAATGAAATAACGCTTGACAATTTATGTTGAAGTCCGCGTTTCTCGGAAATCTCATTGTCGATCCTCATATATATGCGGACGATTCGTCTCGTTTCATTCGCCGCCAGTTTTTAACTATCCCGCGATGGCGATCTGATTGTGAACGTAGGAATATCGATGCGTGAGAAAGGCGGCTTTTTGAATGAAGATTTGAATGAAAAGATTCTAGTCGCAAGTTCATTCGATTTTTTAATCCACGTGTGAATCTTACTACTTACTACCTCGAGGGTACGTTCACCTTTAAACTAGGATTTCAAATCTAAATCGAAAAAACTATAACTGCATCCAAGTTTATTTTTTTTTTTTGTAATTTTTATGAAAAAATTATTTGATATTTTATTTCGGGAAACTTTCTTGAATTAAATTTAAGTCCATTGACTATTTCGTCTTAAAGAGACAACCTTTCCTTGTTCGGAATACTTGGATTTGTGTTAAACACGCCGCTCACAAACACGAGCCTCGAAAACAGTTGCGGTATCTTGTTAGCGCCATACGCGAGCGGCCGTCATAAAAAAGTGAGAAACTTGAGAGCTTGGTCGTTTCCGATCGAGGGCTCCGACACTCGGCGATTCTCGGAAGGTCCGGCACGAAATTCGAAGGTGCCGCTGCGACCTCGGGCAAATGGAGATTTCGTATGTCTTGACCTTCGTCAAGGGAGGAGCCCGAGTGCCGAGGCAGGGAATCGGCCGCGGCTCCCGCTAGGCTGACGATCTTTGGCGGCTCTCTCGGTCCGTCGAGAAACTGCGAACTTGTGTTCGAACAAAACGGTATGGCCGACGCCCTCTTCACTCTAAAAATGCACATCAAGGTCTGATAAACATCGCTGTTTTCTCTTTCGACAAAACTATCGCGCGTACATTCCTTTATAAATCATCTCTTTGTGTTTTGAATAAAAAATAAATTTCATTAAATTTATAGCATTAACGCGTAACAGTACATAGAATTAAAATTAAAGGAATATTCATAACTTTATTTGAGAATATTATTGAGAAAGGGAGGGCAATATTGACACATTTATTTTTCGCTTCCATCGATTTTGCGCATACATTTATTACCGCGTAGGATCCATGAGTATCAAAGAAATTTGATTGCTCTTTTGCCTCGTGGAGCGTTCACCTAGCTATCCAAGAGGGAGGGGAGAAGATGAAGGATAGAAGAGGAGAAGCATAAGGGATGGAGACGACATTGAGAGGAAGAAGGAAAAAGAAGGGCTGATTGGAAGGTGAAGATAAAGGGATACGAGACGGCGGCACGACCAAAGAGTAGAAGCCGTAAGAGGCACTCTCCTTCCTCAACAAGCAGAAGCGGAGAGAGAGAGAGAGAGAGAGAGAGAGAGAGAGAGGGCCAGCCAGCATCGTGCATAGAAAAGCAAAAAAAAAAATTTATAAGGAGAAGGAGAACATATACGGGCGAAGAAGACGGAGGACGAGAAAAACGTATACGTAGGTGGAGGAAAAGAGAGAGAGTGACTGGAAGAGAGAGGAGGGGAGGGGAGTAAACCGTGCGGCCTGAACCCCTCGTATCTCGGCCACGATCGCCGAGCTTCGGGGCCTTATTGTGTTGTATCGGGGCCTAGAGGCCCCGAAGGTGAAACACGGGGCTCCGTTCCGTCGAATCTACCTCTAGTTATACATCGTGTTATGATACGCTCCTAACGACCGTGAGATGCCGATAATGAGAGGCGGCTCCATATTCTCGTCTCTCCTCCCTTCTCCTCGCCTCTCCTCTGTTATCTCCGTCCCAACAGCCAGAGATCGGTTATGGGCCCTGTCGCGAGAGGAGGCACATCGACATTTTGAGCGGTTGCTTCTGGATTGAAAAAAAATAGACAAAAATTTGTTTGTAAAGTATAGCATCGCACTTTTAGTTAAAATCATCATACCTGCTTAGAGTCAGATTCTTACAATCCGCCGTGAACATTTTTTTAAATTTTTTTTTATTTTCCTTGCAATCGCGTATCTCTCTCTTTTTCCCTCTCGCGAGATGACGATGGCGTGCGATCTACGATCTTGTAAGCCGGCAAGGTAAACGGGTTTCTTTGCTCTCTTAATGCCGCTCGTCCGCGATAATTGGTGATCGGGCGTTTCTTTATGGACGCATAGCGAGAAAAAGAGGGAGGGAGAGGGACGCACGTGCGTGATGGAAAAAGAAAGAAGAACGAAAGAATGAAATAAGCGACAAGGAGAAGCACCCGAGGGCTTGATAGGCGACGCCTAGTCTACCTCGAATATCCTCGACTCCCGGGCATTAGCATATCGAATGAAGCTCAAAGAGTCCCGCGCGAACGTCTCGTGGAAAATCCACGACGGAACGGTATTTCGTATAAAAACATCCGCACGTCGCAGAAAGACGTTTATCCCACGAGAATTGCGGACACATTCCATAGATTGAGCATAAACCTTTATCGCTATTTCCACTTGTCAAGAAAATATCTATTAATAACGCACGAGTTACTTCAAAAATGCGTAACCTCGCCTTAAAAAAAATTAAAAAAATATCAAGATAAAAGATAAATGTCATCTATAAAGAAACGTATAAGAATTCTTGAGATATCGATATCGGCTGTTCTTTTATCGAATTACTATATCGCAAACTTTACTAGGCTACTTTTACACTTTTTATAATCAAATTAGACTCGATTTTTTTCTTAACGGAAATATAATTTATCTCGAGAATGATTTTTTAAAGAAAATTGCAAATTCACAAATTAATCGAGGAATTCGTAGATGGATTATGACTGGAACAAGACGCGGAGCTTGTTATCCAGCATCCTGTTCGATCATCGAGGACGAAAGAAACATCGGCCGAGGATACGTCGCGCGCGCGAATTAAATAAATTAAATAAGCGTCAGGAATATATACGCTTTTGTAGAAATTCAACAGTGTGAACGAACGGGAACGGGGATAAACGATACCGTAGGTCCGGCACTGAACGCCCGCGGGTCGATGGGTTGGCGCGGACATTCCATGGTCTACAGGTAGCATTAAAGGAATGCAGATAGGATGAATGAGGTGGTCCATGCCACTGTCGATGGATGCGGAGTAGATGCGTGAAAGAGAGAGATGGAATGAACAGGTAGGTGAGAGAGATAGGAAAGATGGATCCTCACGTTGAAGAGACGGAGAGAGATATCGGCAAACTACGTGTGTGTATGTGAGAGAGAGAGAGATAGGAGAGGAGAGGAGAAAGGGAAACTGAGGCGCATTCCACGTTACCACGATAATTAACGGCTATATTCCAACCTCATCCCAGCGGAACGGTCCTTACGACGGTGGATACGAGAGGGAGAAAGAGGGCGAAGGAACGAGCGGGGAGGATTTGAATAAAAGGCGCGAGTACACGAGTTTCCTTTAATCAATGCATTCTTCCGCGATAGCGCGGAGAAACTACGGGCGACAACGCGATAAGATTCCTTCGAGACGTAATCGCGAACAGGGCGATTTACTTTCATTTATTATCACGCTCTCCGCCAATTAACATTCGCGAGAAATCAATTTCGCGAGGTAGATAGAATAGAATTTCAGGTTTGCCGGTAAAATACCTGTCTTCGGGTTGATGATTCTGTGTCTTATATCTCGCGTAAACAAAATCGTTACCTGCTTCATCGATGCACACAGCGGGTATTAAATATAAATATATTATATTTTTACAATAATTAAATACGAAAACTTATTGCTTCGCGCATTCATTGACGCGATCAGTATCAATCGTAGGCGCGAGTAAGCCGACGTGTAAGATGAAAATATATTTCCTTCTCCGTATCTTTTCGGAAATAAGAGAAGTCTTAAAAAAAAAAAATATCTCCTCCCACTGTTGAAAGAGGACGTTGTAGTTGCACGTGACCAACAAAGAGCAACAGATAGAACGACGAGGGCTATCGCTCTCCGTACACTGGGTCACCGACTGATAAGCGGTCGCGGTGTCGCATACGACAAAAAAAAACGCTAGACCGCGATATTTTACTTTTTACGTCGAAAAATTAAGTCTTATGCCCAACGCGATACACTGGTCCTATTTATCGAAGGGAGAGGGAGATGTCTTTTCTGATAACGCAATAAGAACGAGGAGACGCGTTACTCTTGATAATAAATAACATACATCTCACTTCGACATAGTAGTCTTTTTCGAAAATCGAAATAATTCTTAAAAAATGAGGGCTCAAATTTTGATGACAAGGCGAAAATGGTTTTTCGAATTAATGGAAATTAAACGCGATAGTCATTCTTTTGTATTTATATATTTGTATTTTATGGGAAAAGATAAAATTGTTAGAATTATATTCATTTCCACTTTCCGTCCTTTTTTTTTTTTTTTTTTGTATAGATATAAGCGTAAGGTACCGTAAATATCGGGCTTTGTATCGCGTATAATTATTTCGCTCTCGCTGTTGTTTTTCCTCCTCCCACCGGGAGGAAAAGGCGCACGCGATACATACTTCATTGCCACGTTCAAAGCTCCTTCCATTGAATGCGTGCATGACGCGATCAGGGTTCTGCGGTAACTATATTACAACGTGTCATATGCAAATATACGTCACCAGTCTTTGTAGACTTCATTTTCTTCTTTTTTTATGTCGCGTGTGTGATGATGAATTAATTCTTTAATTAATAATGTATTTCTCTTCTTTATCGACTAAAAACAATGTTTTTTATTTTTTATTGACTAAAAATAAAACTTTTTAATTTTCTTGAAGTCATTAATCTTTAGTTTGTTGATCATATATTAAACATTGTAAATTTGAGTAATATTTTATTTAAATATACTTCATAGTTTTGATATTCTTAATATTTATATATATA
>NW_021851472.1:687914-699439 GCF_003651465.1 Formica exsecta | reverse complement strand
ATTTATAGCGTCTAATCAATTTTTTAAATTGTAAAGTTGAAATGTATATACAATATTACGTCATTTACGTAAAATATTCTAGAGTTTGAAGAAGCATTTTTTGCTCTATTCTACTCTTCTCACTTATCACGTTATTTCTGTCTGACAGCATTTTATTCGTTTTCAGTCTTTTTTCTGTTCTTATATTCTCCTCTCCCCACATCTCTCTCTTTCTCGTTGCATTGCTCGATTTTAAAACAATCTGTTTTCATTCATGATCATGGAACGGAAACGAACCACTGCGTCGGTCTTTTTTTCCGTAGCATGACTACTCAACCGCTGCTCGATTCATGGGAACAAGATCAATGGTCGTTATCGCCTAATATCCTAGAGTCGATAAGCGACAGGCCCCTTTATTTCCCACACAAGTCAAGAGAAAACACACGGTGTCATTGTCACAGGCAGTTTCACAATTCTGCGTCTCTCGATTATTTTTAGGTCCAATATATTCATTTCCCAAATAGATTATTTCAAATATAATTTTTTTATTTAGGCACACTTATTTACTCGAAATACTTATTTCATTCATTTGCAATTAAATTCATATTTATTTTCGAATGGAAATCTTTAGGAAAAATTTTGATTTCCCAAGATAATCATATCGAGATTTTTGTCTCTGACGCACATTCTTGATAGATTTATCCAAACATGTTTTTAAACGGCCGCAAGACTTCGTCTTGACCCTGCCAATATCGCGTTCCAACGGCGCTGAACTAAATGTTTCTCTCTCGCAGCACATATATCGACGTCATCTTACTTCGAGAATGAACGTAAGAGGTTGATAGGTCGTTAAATCCAACTCGATTATGGGCGCTTTTACGAATCGGCATTTTTTTTATTCTATCAGATAGAAATATATTATAATAGTCATAGAATTACGCAACATTTTGAAAATTGACAAGTGGAGTTTCGAGCAAGCATAAGAAAAAAAAAAAATATATATTTATATAAGAAAATTGTAGAGCAAGCAATTAACTTGAAGAACATTTCATCTTGACAGAAATTTAATTTAAATCTATTTTTTGCGGCCTAGTTTTCGAAGCAGCAAAAATATTGGAGATAAAAATCTTGCCAAAATCGAGTTCAAATTTTTCGTAGCAATCGTAATTGGAAGAACGATGGATAGGTTCCCGGGATATATACATGTCCGCTTTTTTCTTTTTTTCCTTTTTGACAGTCCCGTGAATCGATCACTCGGAGATCGAATTCCAGAGCCGCGTACGCAGGCACGACAACGTAGGCGACCTAGAAAAGGCCCACCGCAGCGTCTGCCTCGCCACCGTTGGAAAATTTTTTCATTAAGCCTTTCTCTCCTACCTGGCGCCTGCGCCTAATCCAAATGGCTTCTCCGCTCGCCTCTCTTTCCCCCTGTCCCCACTTCCTTCTCCTCTTTGTCGCCTGCGTATCTCTCTCTCTCTCTCTCTCTTGCTCTCGCTCTCGATAGACTGGCCCCTCTCGCTCTTCTCGTTTCTACGTCTATGAATGGGATTCTTTCGTGAACAGCGTTCACGCACACCGTTGCATATCGCGGCGCAGCTTCAGTACACATCGCTTACAGAGCGGAGAGAGAGAAAGAGAGAGAGAGAGAGAAGGAAAAAGAGAATGGGTTCTACGTACCTTTGTATGCCTCTCTCGTGTACGTATACATTTCACACCGACGATTCCACATGCGCATTCCAACCTATTCCCATGACGAAATTCAAGACGAGTCGCCGCTCTGATAGCTCCTCTTGGCCGTGTCGTCGTCGAGGAGCAAACTCGGCGAACGAACGGGCGGCGAACTCGTTTTCGGAGTTCTCGTACCTCGGCGGGTTGATTCAAGAAACTCTTCTCGTGAGTGGTCCCGTTTAAGATCGCTCACGGCGAGAAGAAAAGAAAAGAAAAAAAAGGACTGTCCCTCCTACACCCGCGCATACACACACTCGCGCCAACTTCCACGAGAGTTTTTGGGATTTTCGTAAAGTAGCGAACAAAAATCTTCCATGTTAACTTTTGCCGCGCGTGACGAGCCTCCGCGATGCATTTTTTTTCTTCTTTTTTTTTTTAAGCTTCTGATGAAGAACGTAGCCTCGTGGCTTTGAATATTCGAGTTGTTCGAATATGTGCAACGTATCGCATACAATGTATACTTTATTTTGATCAACTATAATCACATCTTTAAAAAAAAATGAATATAAAAGCTTAAAATTTTTAGAAGAAGATATTTATATATATAAAAGTATATTTTGATATAACAATTCATTTTGGGAACAAAAAAAAAATATGATTGTGTAAATACAAGCGATTCGAGTGTATTAAAACGGATTGGATTGATATGTAACTTTAGTAATTTGATTTTTTTCATTTTTGTATCGTGTGAAATTTTATCGAGGAAGCATGGCCGTCTTTTTACAAGGCCGCGCGTTTATCATCGCTGGACCACTTCCATGTCCGGTAGGTTTAATCGACCTCTTCCGCAAAATTCTGATTGTCAAACCGGCCCGGAGAGTATCAGCATAGCTAAGCTGCATACGTCATCGTCATTCATGATTTTTTCTCAACCATTCATGCGCGACGCATTATTTCCGACTTAGTCATCGGCTTCCATCCAGTTTGCGGAAACATTCCAATATAAGTTTCTTCATCGCTTAGTCTATTATTTTGCTTAGTTTTATGCAAAAAATATTATATTATTGGCGATTATATACGTGGTAAAAATATCGAAATGTATTAAGTTTGAAAAAAAAGAAATGTTTCTTTAAATTTATAAATCAATCATCTTATACTCATATATTTTATTGATCGTAGCAAAATAATATCATCAGTCGTATGTTTAATTGTATCAAGAAAATCCCGAAACTAAAATTCCGAACTGCTGTCATGTATATAAAATATTAAAAAGTGATAATGGAGCTCTTTATAGTAGAATTATATACAGCTCTTCGCGTATTTGACGGACTTCCTTTTTTCGTCGGACGCGCCACGCGTGATAATTAACGCGGCGACGTGTAACCGGTAAATATCAATTCTGAGAAAGAAACGGAAGTTCGGAGCGCAAGGAGAAACGTTAAAACGAGGGTTCGCGTTTTATGAGCTACGTAAACGCCGCGAAATTGCGCAGTTCCACCCACGCGACACGGTCGTTCACCCGCAACGTATGATTTTCTTATAGCTTCCGCGCGTCGTTAGCTATAATTTCGACTTCCAGCAACTACGTTGCTTTCGGCAACCCGGTTGACGTTTTCTTCCGATGCGCTCGAGTCCTCTCTCTTGTTACAACGGCCGGCACGCTATTTGTCTTTTGCATACGCGATGCAACGAGAAAGGGATATATATATGCCGATGATGTATCGATCTTTTCATTCTCCGATTGGCTTCCAGCGATAGCCTGTGGCTTCTTCACGGGGGTCGCGGTCGGAAGTTCTAGCAGGAGAAATTGCAACGTGTCGCGCGATAAGAATAGGCGGGGTAAAAATAGTTCTTTCAATAACGCATCTTGTTAGTAATTTACAAGGAAATTGAGCGAGTGATTACCCAGAGACTAGTATATTTATACATATGAAAGAAATATTCTTTTACGAATACACTAGGTAATAATACTATAATATTGAAACGTGATTATTAATTAAACAGCTTTAGTGTACTTTACGTACGTTAATCTTGATTTCATTGATTTTCCAAATGAGTAAAGCAAAAATCTGATTTAATGCTAATTTAAATTATTTACGATACATGACGTGACGTTCGCATAAGTCGGTAAATTTTACTGTAAGAGTGTAGTAAAAAGAGCGAAACAGGTGAAACCGCCGTTACCGCACATTGCCGGGTGCGTACACGCGCACGCACATACACGCGTGCACGCACGGACTTAATGCTTAAGAATTGCTAATGTTTCCGTTTTGCGTAGCTCGGCGTAGAATGGAGAATTCTGGAGCACGAGCCGCGTAGAATAAGAAATGTTTTTGCGATAATATTCTGTATAGAGCGTCGTGACACGGTACGAGGGGGTGAGTGGCGTTCCATAGGAATTATATGACGGGAAGGGAAGCAATTATTGGGATGATGGATGGCCCCGGGGCGCCGCTGTAATGCTTCTTTAACCAAAGATCTCTGCCCCCTCTCACCACCTCTTCCTCCTTTTCCTCTCACAACAGCCCTCGCCCTTCGCGTCTCCGCCGCTTCATCCACGACCCTGCTTTCTCTTTTATAGGATAGACAGTGAAAGAGAGAGAGAGAGAGAGAGAGAGAGGGCGGCTTGTAACAAGAGATTTCGAGCAAAATTGACAGGATTGTGTGAAAATGCTATTAGGAAGAGACCACTCATTGCGCGTAAATTCAGTAAATTTACCATTAATTTATGAATTATTGATATCGCTTTCTCGAAGGTTGGATATATGATAATTTCAACAAGATCATCTTTTAATATTTTAGGAAAGAAAATACTTCTCTCTCTCTCTCTTCTAATTTTTCGTAAATTTATATTTTCTTCTCCTGAATTTATAGCGTTAATTCACTTGTTTAATCGAAAAAGTTAAATTAACAACATTCGCGCAGGACGATAAACCGCTTTGCACGATGCTGCGAATTCCAAGGACGGACAATAAACGCGTTTTTGTGCTCGCATTTACGCACGTACGCATTAGTGCACGCGTTCGCAACGTTCCGTAAAAGCCGATTCCGTCTCCGTCCGTTCGTACCGATACGCGTTCAGATCCGCTCGTTAATTCGATTTACCTTGCGACGAGGGGTCGCGAGATGAAATCGTGCGGTAAGGGAGCCCCGCCTTTATCTAAGAGCCGAGGGTTCACTATCCGCGACACTCTCTGATGATGCACGCTTCTCAGTGCGTGTTCACGCGTGTGTATGTGCGTACATATGTTCCGTTTGGAAAATTAAATGGCCGCAGACAAAATGCGATGGAAATCAAGATAATTAAAAATTTTCAAATTGTATATAATTGCCTTCTAATATTGTCATTATATATATGTATAATATTTTTAATATTATAGTTATTATGTAAAACACGTTTATTCTCTCTCTCTCCCTCTTCCAACTAAAATTACAAAATAATTTAAATATTTGTACGGATCTGAGTTATTATGTAATTTATACAAAAAAAAAAAAATGATAATTAAATATACGAAAGAATTATGTAAAGTAAATTTCCAACAAATTCCAGTTTTAAATGAACGCTTTTATGAAGGGATAAAAAATTTTAAGAGCCGAATTTGTTATACATTTCTGATACAAAGTCTCGGATACTTGTTCTCTTTTTCTCAATAAAAGAAATTAATTATTTATTCATACTATAATTCAAAAGAAGAATAAATGAGAGGCCAGAGATATTGAATAATGTAAATTCTAATGGACACTTAATTGTCTATGGCAACATTTTGCGGAAATAATTTTCTACCGGGTTCGATTAGAAGAGATATCGATCGATTGCTAAAAATGAAGGAATCGATTTCTAAAAGACAGGAAATCCCTAAGTATGCGAAAGAAAGGGCTTAAGCGATCGTCTCTCGCCAGTTTTATTCCCCTCACGAATCGCTCGCTGATTTTCTTTCGTCAGAGTACGTAGAACGGATAGTTGAAGAAACCGTATATGGATTTCTCGAAGCTATATTCCATCCCTCTTCTTTAGCTCTTCCGCCTTCGCTCGTTCTACGTCAGACCTCGCGAGATACATGACTGATTGCGAAGCCTTCACCTGCAACTCTCGCAGATTCCTGACTTGCCATTCTCGATCGCTATTACCTGCACGTCTTTACAGTATTTGCAACATTACAGTATTTGCAACAGTATTTGCGTCTCTCTTGAACTTGTTATGATAAAACTGAAGGAGAATTTTAACTTATTTATCAAAATTTTTCCTAAAACAAAAAAAATATCTGCTGCAATTTCACATCAAATATCATTCATTAAATAAATTCTATAATGCAATAAAAGAGAGAGAGAGAGATTTCGCGAATCGATATCATCCATTCACTTACTCCCGACCGTTATTGGCCTTTGCAGTGTTTGTTTATGACATAAAAACGTTGTACGCGCCGTATCAGCGCAAAGGCGACCTCCTTGCAACGAAAGACATCCCACTCTCGTCCATCTCAATTCTGTTTAATCACGTATTGCGCAGCTGAATTACTCGATATCGAGGCACAGAGCGCGAGGGCATAATGTTGATCGACGCGATTTCTACCGTTGTTTATCTTTGCTCTCGAAAATCAAGATATTATTCAAACAAATAACACAATCGACGTAGAAATCATCATCGTCATTTAATTTCTCTACTTGCGTGACGATATACCTTTCATTGCATTGTCGCTCAACAAATCAAACAATCAACAGCTCGATAACTCAACTCAGTTTTTTTTTTTTATTATTTCATTTTATTTTATCGCTATCAGTTTAAAGCGATTGCGAGAGAATCGAAATTCATATGTCAAGCTTAAATAACGGCACCGCGGATACCTAAACAATCTTCTCCCAGACGACGATAATAATGTTCCGACAGGCTAGAATTGGCGAAGAAGGATGTGATATGAGAGGATGAATGCAGGTAAAGGGATGGCTGTCGGCGATATGATAAAGTTGCGGCGCTAACCTCTCCGGCAAACTCTAGCGGTATCGAACTGCGTGCGTTGCGTATACGCATCATACGCATCGGTGCATCGCGATATTGCCCTTCTTTCTCGTTGCAACAGCGCGAATATATAAACCGAATGTTTCATCAATTGGAGAATTTAATCGTTATCTCGAAGCTCGTGATTATTCTAATCGCTTGATAGTTGCAACTCTCACTCTTTTAATTCATGTAATATATATTACGATGTTTTATAATATCTCTGCTGAAGCAGCGTTGTTTCGAGCTGCGAAGTGTTTATTCATCTCGGTGAAATCACTATATAATTTATAAGCGGTATCGCATCGGCGGTTTCCATTCACCAAGGATATTGACATAAGACGGCAATACGTCGATGATAGCCGCGCGTTAATCCGCCAATGGAGACACGGTATCAAGCTGCATTCGGCGCGCGCGCGCGACACGGTTTCGAGATTGCACACACGCTGCAGCATCACACGCGAGTCGATATACTACGAATTCCCGGCACAAAGGGAAGTGACGGCGATTAAGCAACAGCTATGCATTTCGCAAATGCGCTTTCCGCCACTAACGATCGCGAGTGACATGGAAAGCGTAATAGAAACGTCATCGCGTTATTAAGGATAGAGATGCAGCAATCAATAACTCAGGGTGTCTAGTCCCTGGAAAAACATGGAAAACCTAGAATTCTCAGGGATTTCTTTTGTACCTGGAAAAATCAGGGAATTTTTTTTTTTTAAATCCTCTGATAATTTTGCTCTTATTATATTTATATATTTAAAATACATTATAAATATATATTTATATATATTCAATGTCTTAATAAAATATTAAATATGCAGTATGTTTTTTATTGTAATTTTTAGTGAGAAAATAAATGAAAATTTTATGCAAATGAAAAATGCTTATTTTACGAAAGTTATTTAGTTTTTCTTTTTCAATACATTTATACAAATTTAGCATTTGAAATTTTAGAGACTGTGTTTTTCCTTCGTGCGAGTGAAAAATATTAGAAAAAACACAATAAAAAAGAAACTTATTTTAATAAGTTGCACCAAACAATCTTTAAAATATTTTTTCTTTACCTGGGATTGTATGAACAAAATACCTGGAAGATCGGGGAACTTTTTTTACAAGATTTGAGTAAACACCCTAATAACGATCGATTAAAATATCGTTCTTGCTTACTTTGTCAAACAAAATTTTACATTTTCGAATATGCTGTCAATCTTCTGTGAAAAGCATATTATTTTAGATTTAATGACAAAAAATATGAATTATTTAAAAAATCATATTTATTTTTTTCTCGACAAATTACGTTACTTTACAAGAAATAAACGTTCAACGCTAATGATGATCGTTTTCATCGCAATAAATTTTTACAATGTGTATATCGTGTGTACTATTGTACAATTATTTAAATATACCGGCGCTTTAACGCGGATTTGCGTTAAGGAGAGAAACGAGTTCATGGTAATCGTCGTTATGCGCGATACGCTAATCGCTCACAGCCATTTTCTCGTATCTGTATATATATCCGCTTCGGGTGATGAGAGCGCGGACCCGCGCGCGCTACTTCGACGCAAAACCGTTTGTATATAAAACCGTCGACCTAGTAATGAACGCGCCACGAAGACGATTGGAAATGTATAGCGCGGCGGGGAACGTAATAGGTAGAAATAGAAATGCCAATGCGATTATTACCGTCCTCGCGCGCGCGCGCGCGCCAACGACGCGCGGCGGGTGAAACGGTGGCGATTACTCAACGCAACATTGAGCAATTGTAAGAGGCAGGAGAGTGTGCCGTCTCGGTTAGGTTTGCACAATACAACCTGCGAACATTAGTATACATGTATGACACGGCGATCCTCGGGTGAGAAAAAAAAAGGAACGCAAGGACGGCTGATATAAATTCTTCCTTAATAAAAGACAAGGCCGCAATATTCCTCGCGCCATCGTTGAACCCTCTAATATCGACATATTTTAAATATAGGAGAAACAACTGTATTTTAATGTAAGTAATACACTTTATGCAATTAATTGCAAATTATATAGTATCGCGTCCCCATTTAAAAAAAAACATGCATAGCTATATTTATATGAAAGGATTTTATAAATGCATATATTATTCATTCATCGTTCTAATAAATGCAATCGTAAAAGATCGTTTATCTTTATAAATTTATGACGTGATCGCGAAATCTCGGCAAGTATCGAGTTACTATCGTGCGGATATCGATAACGTATCAGTATCGCCTTCGGGAAAGTAGTTCCGACGATGAAGGTGAAAAAAAAAAGAGAGAAAGAAAGAAAATAAATGGTAGATCCTCGCCGTTTTCACGTACTTAGTGGAGTCGACGATATAGTGGGAGGTCACAATGGTTTCACGGATGCCTACAAGGTGCTACGTTCACATCGATCCCCATGCTCAATTATCATATTGGGTTCTGGGGACCAGTTTCCTCTGGCCCTCTGTAACCCTCCCGTTCACGACATTCGTCTCGCTGTTCTTCTTTCCGGGCTAAGAAGCATCATCTCCTTCTCTCCTTCCCTCCTGTTCTCTCCGTCTTCTTCCTCTTCTTCGGCTTTCTCTTCTCCGTTCGATTTCGCTCGTTGTGTTTCTCTCACGTTCCCGATCAAGATCATCCCTCCTTTCTCCACCGATCGACTCTCCTCTTTTCCTCTCTTCTTTCTCTCTTTTGCTCTCGCTCGTCTCTCCCGCTTATTGTCGATCGCCTGCCAGCATAATGCATCTTAAACGGCGGCGCCTCAAAGATCGACGCCTCGGTCTGGCCTCTTCGGGAATTCTTCAATATAAATTAGATTCTTGAATGGGGATTTTAGATCGTTGGTATGACCGCGACGGGGCGACGAGGAACGAAGCGTACCTTCGGGCCAGCTGAAGAGAACTCACGTATGTATTTATTTATCTATGCGCTCGAATATTGGAATATATTTTCCGGCGTCTTCCAACTTTTAACTTCAAGCGTCTTTTTGTCGTCGACAACTCTTATCGTTCCTTACTCTTGATCGTTTTCAGTGTGAGATTATTTTTCAAAGTCTCTTGAATATTTGACGTAAATTGGAGGAAATAAGGTATCAAGTAAATATTTTATTTGATATATTAAATTAATCTTTTAATTGTATTTATTTCGAGCGTGTCGAAAAAGATTGAAGATTTATTATCTCACAAAAATATACAAATATATTCCTTTGTTATGTTTTTTATTTTAGTATAAAATATGTTACAAAATTGTTAGAATATTTTTTAATAACGCGAACTGACCGAATATAGAAAATTATTTCATCACACGATCGATTATGCAAACTTAGAGAGAGAGAGAGAGAGAGAAAGATACGTGGGAACAGAGAAAACTTTCGAACTTTAATAGTATAATCAATATAGTAATATAATTCGCGCTGATATCGTCTCGATCGATCGAATATTACGATGAAACAAATTTTTGCGTTCTACCCCGATCTCGAATATCTGCGGTTTCCTGGAAAAAAGGATCCCGGCTTAGTAGTCGTCGATCGATTCACCCCTGAAAGGCCATACAGTACCTTTTGCCTAGAATTTCTCTTTCTTTCGTGCTGCTTTGATTCATCCGCGATTTCGCATCGGTAACTTGGATTTGAAAATTTACGATGGCACAAATAAAAGTGTTATCGTAATTTTCTGTAATTTTTAAATTAATTTTTAGGTTAATTAAATATTAAATTGAAAAGAAACACTCACTATCTCTCTTTATTTAATAAGAGAAATCTTTCTTGAAATTACAGATCGTATTTATCATAATTAATATCAGTAATTGAAATCAGATAATATCCCAGTATAACTTTATAGAAAATGAAATTAATTTTTTTAAATATATTTTTTAAGAGTTATAGTAAAAAAATGATTGACGCGAAGTGCAGTTTACCGTGTTTACAACGTCGAGTATTGAACTCAATAAGATTTATGCCAGTTTCAACGCGTGATTTCTAGTCAATGCCCTTTGGACTGAAATATACGTAATCGAGTTCCTCCATTATCGAAACAAGCTTATGTATCGAATCGTGTTTACAAGATCGTAGCACGTTGTAACTACTTGATAGTCCCAACTGCATCGTATATCGCCAGATACCTACACTCAAACGTTCAGAATCGCTTATCTGTATATTTATAAACATACGTACCTTCCGTGTATATTCCACGTTACGACGTCGAGAAATACATAGAATGAAAGAGGACGATATTATTGCAAGAAATTAAAGACAAAGAAGGGAATAAAAATCAATTTATTTTATTGTTAGTTGAACAAATTATTAACAATAAACAAATACATATAAAAATATCGGAGAATATCACGGAGAATAATAACAAAAATTGTTTATGCAAGTAGTTAAAGAATAAAAATAATGTTATTCAGTTGTGACAAAGCATAAAAAAATACAAAAAAATGAAACTACAAATATTAAGAATTAGAATTAATTTATTAAACTGAATGATAAGTTAAAATTTGATGAAAGCTACATATGTAGAATATGTATTGTAATAAATAATTCTCTTAATTCAAATTTTCAGTATATGTTTACATTTGATTTGTTGCAATTGAGTTATACAAAGCAAGAGATTCAAGCACGTATCTCTGAATCGAATAAAAATTAAAATATCGGAGAGCGACGATATATCGGACAAATATAAATAACGCACGGTAAACAATGAGCGATGACGAGATGCATAACATTAGATTAACGCCGAAATAAATTCACGGGAGAAAGAGAAGAGAAGAGAGTAGTCGTGCTTAGGCACAAAAGCGGGAGGGAGCGAGCGAAAGAAAGAACGAACAAACTGGAGAAGGACGAGAGGTGGGATGACGATGAAGGGTGAAGGGAGGGAGGGAGGGAGGGGAGGGGAGGG
>NW_021851472.1:660136-668078 GCF_003651465.1 Formica exsecta | reverse complement strand
GGGGAGGGGAGGGGAGGGGAGGGAGGACTGCGGGAGAGAAAGGATGGAGAAAGGAGAGTACTTGCGGCGCGTAGAGAAGCCCACACGAGTCTGGCCGGATACTCACACTTCCGGTCCTACACATGGGCCGAGGCGTCGTTCTCCTTTGCTTCGCGCGAGAGCAAGATTAGCGTGTGCGTATACGTATACTCGCGCACGCATGTACGCACACCGAAAGACAATACCGTACGTCACACACGCGACTTATGCTCTTTCTATCGGCGCGACGGCGGTGGCGGTGTTGCTACAATGACGTCACGCTGTCGGCACCCTACGCACGCATACGCACACCCACATACGCGCGAGTCCGCTCGTTCTCCGTTCCTTCTACGCGTGTTCGTAGACTTTCCTGAGACCTGAGGTTAAGCGTTTAGTGACATTCTGAAAAAGATCGTCTCATTACGTAGGATAAAGAAAAATTATATGATATATTCTCGAACGATCTTTGATTATTATGTAATTCATATTTAGAATTGTGCCGGCTGTCACACGCATATTAATCATTTTATAATTAATATACTTTAAACATACATAAGATTTTTTAATGTAGTATTAAAGACGTACATTTAATGAATACGCGCTTTAAAGATATTTGTAGGCTTTTCAAATTTTTCTGCCTTTATAAAGAAAAAATTTAATTGTTATTTAATTTCTCGTTCTTCTCTCTCGAGAATTTACGATCGCGATGGAATCGTTATTCTAGAGAAATGGAATATTGAAGACTCATTATGGGTCGAGGGGATAAATTAACGACGCGAGTTTCCGTCCGGGATCGGGCGTCGCGCGCCCGCGGTTCTTTCGATGAGACAAATTTAGACCTGCGGCAGGAAAAAGTGGATGCGCGTAGGTTCACGCGGTCTGTTTACAGAGAACCCGAGGGCCCCCGAGTGGTAAAAGTTCACGTCGCGCGCGCGCGCACGCGGTGGGCAACTAAGATGGAGGGAGAGAACAACGGGGCGGGAGGGAGGCGCAGGAGCAATTCGAGAATCGGCGACGACTTCCGGCGGCGGTTCCGTTGACCCCGCGGCAAAAGTTCGTCGGCAAGCGTGCCGTGTTGACTTGTACGCGACGCAGAAGGAATGGACGCGTATATTCGCGGAGGGACGCGATCCGCGGTGCCCCCTTTTCCCTTCCCCTTCCTCCCTCCGGGAAGAAGAATCCTCCTCTGATCTCTCAAACCGAGAGCTCTGCTAAATGCGCGCATCGCGAATGAAATATCACCTTAATTCAACTGAAAAATGTCCGCGTTCTCTACGCGCGACTAATTTATAAAGATGGATCCTTTGAATTTTATTTATAGGAGCGCGCGAAAAAAAAAGAGTGCTCCAGAATTTTATACGTCTTTTAAAATAAGATAGGATAGTTATATAGACTTAAAAATGAAAATGTATTTGAGCAAATTAGATCTCGAAAAGATATAAATGGATTTGTTGCGTCATATTTATTGATTAATTGTAATTCAATTTTAACAGGAATTTTTCAATTTAATTGTCCAGATATTTCTCGCTAGAGATTAACGATTTTTGCTGAATATCGTACAGAATATTTGTACATACAATTTTACAGTAATAAAATATGGGAGAATATCGCATTTCATAGTTCAAAATTATTTTCGTTTAAATATCATTCCAATACGGTTGCGACGCGAGCGCGTTCAATGAGAACCTAGGGCGGAGGTGTTGAAAATGGAGGTGGAACGTCCACGCACGCGATACATTCGATTTATACGCAAACGCTCGCATTCCTAATGGCGTGCCTTACACGTAGGAACGCAGTTAAGCGAACAACCTCGAAGGAGCACCGTCTCATTGTAGGCAGTATCTCTTCTCGCGAATCAGAATTAAATATCATCATGAAGGACCGGTCCACATCTAATCATTTTTGCGTGAATTATAAATTATATTGCTATAAATTGTTTATAAATTATATTACAAATTTTACGCGTGTGTATAGATCTATAATCAAATTTATGTGAAGTTCTATTATTGTAGTGCAAAGTGTGACGCATATTTCGTAATACGTTGTCTAAATAAATGTAGAAAATATAAGGCAAATTTATTATTAACGTTTCTATTGACGTAATAATGATCTCAACGTAATAACGGTTTTAGTCAAGGTGAATTAGAAAGGAAACGATATATACTATATAATATTCATCGTTGCGCTTCAGCAAAGTGAAAGGATTTATTCCCGTCTTCACAAGGTGGTGGAAATAAATTATTCGCAAGTAGAGAATGCATATACATACTAGCTAATAAAGGAACATACCTCGCAGAGAAAGCGAAGGGTGAGCGAGCCCAGGAAGGGTGGCGACGTCGAGGTAAAGTGACGGAGGCGGAGGCGGCGAGTCGGGCGCACGCGCGCGCCATATGTCCGGCACTTTATGAATGCACGTCGCGCGGCCGCGTGTGCGTGCGTGCGTGAGTGCGTGCGCGCTCGTGTGTGTACGCGCCGTACTACGTACGGTGGCGGCGGCGGCGGCGGCAACGGCGTTACATTCATGCGGCCCGGCGAGCGTATTTGTCGCGTAGTAAGTAACCCATACGCGAGCGACGCGTGCGTGCGTGCGCGATAAATGGAGGGCGCCGATGAATGTACTTAGAATATCGTTGCACCCCGCAGAAATCGTTAAAACGAGAGCCGTCCCGCGCCTGCGGCCACGGCCTCCCGCGGTATTTACGGCGCGGAAAACACGCGAGATCGATATACGAGAAAGATTTGACATTATATCGTCTGTGCTCTTGTAGATTACACTACTTGTATTAACGTAAAAGCACGCCATTTATTTTATCATAATTATTTTATTTTTATCAAAAGATATTTTTTTGCGATATTTTTTTACGATTGAAAAAAATTCTTACATTTTTCAAATCAATTTTACATTTATATTTTAGGAAATCAAAGCTATAATAACTATTGAAAATAACATATAATCTAGTTTTTTTTCCAATATGACTTAAAATTAAATACACAATTTTTGTTTGAAATTACATTTTTTAATTACTACTGTTCATAATTATAATTAATCAATATAATATATTAGTACTATATTCACATATACAAATATTATATTGACATAAATATAAATTCAAAAAATCAACATATTATCGAAATGTACATATAATATTTTATTAGCCTCAGTAATGCCTTTTACATAAATTGAATTTTGTTTGAGATATCGTTTCGTGCTCTAAATAATTAATGCATAATGCCTTTCGATTCGCTATCATGTATATATTGTATGTAATGCCGTTCTCCGTGTCTTCCGCGCATGCGTTCTGTGCAATAATAATTACGCTCATTGACATTTTTTTTCCGGTTCATTCATCAGGGTTGACCCGACGAGTCAGAAGGCGGGTGTGTCGCTTGCCGCACCTCGTCGATCCCACGTGCTTTATTAGAACACATGCCGTGTGCGATGTTTAAACACGAACGCGCGCATTCCTCTTATACTAGGTATTTCAAATGCTTTATATAGCATGCTGCGTTTAAGTGTTCTAATTAACGATTCGAATTTAGATACCCTAGAAAAAAAAAGCATTACTCGATAGAATAATTAGGAGGAGAATTTATAGAGAAAACAGAAAATTAGATCACACTTTGTGATTCACCTGTCAAACGTAAAAATTTAAAACGGTTAGTGTGTATTATTTTTATACGAATATATATTTTAAAAAATGCTTAATCAATTGTGTCAGCTGTCCGTTTCAATCTTATCATGATTGTAAATATTACACAAGTCTATATTTTGTCACATACATACACGTAATATTTTTCGTACCAACATTCGTTTTATTTAGTGTGCCGCGATCTTGTTTAAAAATACGGGTTTACATCGAGATACTTAATCAAATATTCATGTACTGACTATACGTCTGGCTTCCGCTTCATTCTCGTCGTTGCGTCTGATTATACATCGCGCTCGTAACCGACCCTCCATCACGTTGTAGTCAACTTTACCCTTTCCCTTTCTTTCTCTATCTCTCTTCTCTCTCACCTCAGTTCACAATGTATATATTCTATACAATACGCACACGCGTATTCGCAAATTCGCGTAATCGCTCACGCGAGGGAACACCCTCGTTCATACTCGTCAACTGGTCAGAAGTCGCAGGCGTGGAATAGGCTATCGTTTCTTCATTTAAGTTTGTTTATATCTGCTATTAAAATTGAGATATAATTTCATATAGTTTGGATTTTATTTATTATTAATTATGAAAGAGAAAATATGTAAATAAAATAAATATAAATTAATTTTTTTAATTTTTTTTTAAAATATATCTCGAAAAAAGATTTCTTATACTCTGGAGGTAGTTATATGAATTTTTATATGATAATTTTATCAATTATGTTTTTTTTTTTTCCTTTTATATCTCTTCTTTTGCAATTTACGTAAAATAATAAGAATTATCGGCTCATTATTCAAATCGAAAAACATTTTTCGAGCCATAACTTGGATCCTGATTCACTGACAGACTTGATTCGCAGCGTCCACGCCGTAGTAAATGCTTCCATCTCAGCACCAACATTCGTGAATTCTCGAATGGTATAAATGCATCTTTACGAGTACGATGCTCTTTTGCGATTCCCAGTGTGTCGCGTACTACGCATACAATAATTACGCTCACGCAATGCGGCTCATTGACTCCTTTTTTTTTCACCCTACTTCTCTCGCCGTCGTCGTGGTCCATTCACCGATCCTGCCGACCGAATAACGCGCCACCTCGAGTATCTATTTGTGCATTCCGTACGTTTGTGTACCGACGGTTCGTGTGTGCGTGCGTGTGTATATATAGAGGGGAGAGAAGGGGGGGATTCCGTCGAGAGAAACATCATAGAACGAAGTGCGACGGATCAGAAGAGAGGAAGGAGCAAGAGAACTGTCTTTCTTCGTCTCTTCTTCTTTCTCTCTTTCTCTTTCTCTCGTACGTGTACGTGTGAGCATATTACACGAAGAACGATGCACAAGGGGCACAAGATGCGAGAGAAGAGAATTTCCTGTTGTGTCCTCGGATGTGTGTGCATCTGCCCCAGCCTCTTATAAGCCCCCCGAGCCACGCGCGAGAGCGCGAGTACCTATTAAGGCGCCATAGATAAAAGTCACCCGGGGCTCCCTTTTCATAATTAAAGAGTTCTCCCAGGAAAAGAAATATACTCCCATTAATAATTATATTTTGAGAGACCGAATTCAAAGATTCGAAATCTTACGTTCGAAGAAATACAAATAGAGAAAATATATATATGATTAAATATAATAATTATATAATTATTATTATAATTTTGAATTATTATTCATTTAATTATTGTTTATTTAATTATTATTTATAACTATTATTATTATTATATTATAATTATAATAATTATTTTCAATTAATTATTGTCCATTTTCTCGAAAAATTGAACGGAAAATGGCAGTCGTAGAATCTCGTTTCCCGGTATTTAAAAAAAATTATTTCGTTCGAAAGATATATACGAGACGCATCCCCGATGTATGCGTGTATGTATATGTTATTCCAGGATTAGTAAATCCCGGCTTGGCTTTCGCGTATCTCGTTGATGACGACAGACAAGAACTAGATAGCTTATCGTCTGACGTCCAAGTGCGCATATCAGGTACAAGGTACGGCTATCTTTGTCGCGTTCTCGTTGTCTTATTCCCTACTCTTGGCACGATCCTCCTTCCTCCTCCGTGTGTGGTTGGATTCTCCATCCGTGTGTACAGCGTATATGTCTTACGGTCGTTCACACGGCCACGAGCGATGGAATGCACCGGCGTCGCACAGCCACGCACACGCTCGCGCGGATTCGTGTTGAGGAACCGTTAATGAATCTTGCAGTTTTCTTAGACCGCCCGTGTGTGTTATCGGACGACGTCGCCGACGCGCGGGAAGAAGGGGAAAGGGGCGGCGGGATGACGGAAGACGGACTGACCGTCGGAACGGAACGAGATTGGATCCTCTTTCTCGGATTAGGAGAAAAAGAGCGCGACGTATATACCAGGCACGAAATGTAACAAATACAAATCACGCGTGATTTTTTTTTTTTATTTTGTTTTCTCGTGGAATTTCGAAATTCGGGATGGAGCATAATATCCGCGATAGCAATTTTTAAAAAATTATCTTTTTTTATTTAATTAATTAAATTTAATTTTTATTTAATGTTTGCTGTACGTTTTCATTAAAATTAATTTCTTAACTTCAGTTTGTAAACAAATATACTATATATATGAATTTTATACGTTGATTCGTATAATTTTTCGTAAGTTTCATATATCTTGCGATTTTGTCGTGTGTGTGGTATGAGAGAAGAAAAGAGAGAAGGATATATCGGTGCCAGCAGGCCCAAAGCACGCCGATACTGGCGGTCTCTGGAAGGAGAGAGAGGAAAAGTGACGGAAAGAGAGAGAAGGAGCGAACCAGCCAGCACCAGGCCAGTACACACGGTTGCAGCTCTGTTTGGCGGCAGTTCGCTTCTGAGAACTAACGGGTCTGCCCCTTTCCCCTATGGCCCTCTTCTCCCTACTACTCTACGGCAAAGCATCGCATACTCTCCCCTCCGCTGTATACATTCGTTCTCTCTCTCTCTCTCTCTCTCTCCCTCTCTCTCTCTCCCTGTGTATACGTGCATCCACGCCTGCGTTGGCGCTGCCTGCGCGCGAGCGAACGCAGCGCTGGTTTACCGCGTTGTGCGCAGTAGCGAGTGCGCATCTGCGCATTGGCGCGAGCGTGACGCGCCAGCGATCATTCTCAGTGTGGCATGCTCCGTCGTGTGGGTTGGTTGTGTTATCGTCAGTCAGTGTATAATAGTAACGCGGCCATGTCTTGCGGTTCGTCGTTCTCATTTTCCGCCAATTCACTCATCACATCCTCTTAACCCTTCTTCCCTGTTTATTATTCGATTGTTCACTCATTTTCACGGCTACGCTGCGCGCGAATCGTCGTTCTGTGAATGCACGCGGATATTATCGGATTAATACAGTGTGCGATATGAAGAGGACGATATCGAACCGATATCGTCCGTCCGATGGGAAAGAAACGCGGACGCACGAGCGATGCCGAGGAAAAGCGATAAAGAGGACACGTCAACGATACGAAACTGGAGGAGGAGAGCGGGTCAGTTCGTGAGTGCATCCCCGCGCGATGGGATCCGATGAAAATATTCCTATTCCGGCAACAATTGTGTTCCCGAAATGTTTGGCATCGAGAACGGGTGAGCCAAAAAAAAGAAAAAAAAAGCATGGCGCGAGGAAGAGGCGCAACCGCGAATACGAGGGGAAGAAAAAAAAAAAATGGGAGCGCGTATGAAACGCGCGGCGTAGAAAGCTCTCACGGGGAAGCCGTTTCTCAGGCCTTTCGGCCTCTCTCACGTAGTTTATCAGCCGAACGTTAACGATCGGATATCGTGACGCGGGCGCCATGCGGGTGACGAAACGACGCGCACGTCCGTCCGTTCATACGCTCGCTATCCGCAAGAGTCGCGTATTTTATAAAAAGGGGACTCGTGTATAAATATATCGGCCATCGTTTCCGATTCTCGATAACATCTCTTTGCACGAAATTGAAATAAAGTCGACGGGCCGGGATCCTCTGACTGAGAAAGAAAAAACGCACACGAGGCGAGAAATAACGACGGAAAAATATAGATAAAAAAAAAAAAAATAATAATAACGAAAAAAAAAAAACGCGACGCGGCGTGGTTTTTGACCGATAATCGGATTCCATTCCTTCTCTGCCATTGAGGTACGCTAATGGCCCTCGTAGTTCGGTCACGCTACACTACGGCGCGCCATAGTGCGCCGCGGAGACTTCCGGCCCGCCACAGGAAGCGAGACACACGTGTTCGGGCGTGTGTGTTCCCATAATACGATCCGCCGCTCCCTTCCCCCCTCCCCCTCCCCCCTCCC